>NC_066541.1:1126770-1234525 GCF_024679095.1 Eriocheir sinensis | reverse complement strand
TAGAACAGAAGTATAAAAAGGTATTCTTGGATAATATTGTTCAGGGTGCCTAGTGGGACTATATGGACGGAGTGAACCAAGAAAATGGATGGGAGAAAAGTAGGGAAGGAGGAATGAGGACTGATTGATCAGGGTGGCTTGAGAGACGTGGCGAGAGAGAGGAGGATGAAAGGAAGGTGGATCGAGAAGTAGAAGTCGGATGTCCAAGCTGGCTGGCTGGCTAGAGAGACATGAGATGGGGCGGGAGGTAAAACGGGAGAGACTGAGGTGAATGTCAGTTGCATAGGGAAGGAAGGACCAAAATGTTTGCCTGGACAGAAGAACGGGCGATAGAAGATAAAGTACAACGAAAGAGACGAAGGTGTTTGGTAGAAGGTGGAGGACTGGAGGGGGTGGAGGAAAGTAAAGCAGAATAACTAAGATAACCAGAAAGAGAGATAAATGGTGTGGTGAAACAGTGGGAGCTTGAAAAATGGGGTAAATTAACTCGAGTAAAATCCGAGATGCGGGCTGGGGAGCAAGGAGGACCTGACGGCACTATGTAATGAGTCGGTTTAGACGGAGAAGGAAGATCAAAGAAATATCCGAAGTTGTGTCAGACGAAAACAGAAAGTGAGGGGCAAGAAGAGAAACTGCGTCTACAGATATGGCAGGTCTGTGTGCTGTGCCGCGAGGAGCGAGTGGGATGTACAGTGGGAAGAGGGAGGGGAGACGATAGTGGAAGGGAGGGGTGGTAGGAGCCAACGATAGGGGGAGAGGATACCTAACTTGCTGACCGGTTGTGTTTTCATGTGACTATATTGCCTTTAACACCCACGTTTATAAGCCACGAAGGAAGCAATTTGTGAGAATTAGTGAAGGCGTGCCGATGACCTTACCTAATGAATGGCTGGCACGTGGAGAGAGGAGTACGCCGGGCAGGCACAGAAAGGAAGGAAGGAAGGAGAAGACGGAGAACGAGAGAATGAGGTAGGATAGGCAGAGGGAAGAGAGGGGGTGATCAGGTGGTTTGCAAGGGAGGGAAGGGAGGGAGGAGGGAATGGTCATTAAGAGGGGAAGGCGAGGCAGGAAGGAACATGGGTAGGTCGGGAGGGGAAGGACCGCCATGGAAAAGGAAGGTAAGAAACAGGTGAGGAGGAATGTAGGGAAGGAGCAGGAGGAGGGAGGAAGGTACGGAGGGATGGAAGGGAAGGGTGGTTGCTAGGGAGCAGAATGTTAATGGGTAAAATGAATGGATGAACCGTTGTAGGGGCATGGTATAACAGGTCCCGGCGGCGGAGGCGGCTGCGGTGGTGCTGGGTATCACCTGGGGCATGATGAACTGTGAGTACAGCCAGAGACGAAAAATCGCCCACCCTTCCTCCATTACATGTTTGCCTGGCCTCTATTCCCGGCCCCGTAAAGTAAATATCTTAATGTATTGTGTTTGACATCTATAGGAAGTTAGGATGTTTTCGATAACTAGAACAGGCCTCTTTCCTCCCCTCCTGTTCCTCCCTCTCTTCGTCTGGAACGCTTGTATTGTATCTTGAAGGCCCCGATTTATCATTATTTCAACTAAAAGTTTATCGTTGTTAAAATTAATTTCTCCGCCGTGAGATTTTGCGACGCTGAGTACAAAGTTTATGAGCTGAACCTCAACTTTTCCTCCTCCATTCTCTACTCCCTCCTTGCCTCCCTCCCACCTCTCAACTGCCCCTCCCCTCCACCAGGCCCCCACACGAGTCCCGTCCCCTGCTGCCTCGCCACCACTATGCCGTGCCCTCAGTAACTCGCCGCGCAGAAAGCAGCAGGCCAGCTACACGCACCAGGCGAGGAAAGGATGACAATTTATTGTCCCCGAAGGGCAGTGACCGCCCGCTGTGGAGGAGAGGGAGTAAATGGTAGTTTCATATTTAAGAGATTACAACAGTCGATAATGACCGTGCCCCCTGACAGCCTGCCGAAGGTGGTGACGGAACACTCTTGGTTAAGGTGGTGTGGCTCTCCTGCCGAAGGCGAGGATGAGGCTGTCCCGGAAATGCGGGCGGCCATCGTGCCGAAAGTAATGACGGAATCTTGTCGATGGCAACTTATCCCAGGAAAGTACAATTTTAGTTACTCTAAACTTATCAAAACAATCATGGTGATAGGTTGTACTGATACAGTCTGTGCCTCGCTGCCCAGGGTCCCCGTGAAGGGCGTGGCGGCCTGGGGGCGCTGACCTGCAGGTGAGGCGACAGCGTTGGGTCCGCTTCTCCCCCCTCCCCCCCCCCCCCTCAAATGACCCTGACTGTACCCACCAGCGGACCATCGTCTTCAGTGTCCCTGTGCTCCTTTACGACGTAAGTTACTGCTTTGTGTTCGGTCCATTATTTATTCACCTACTCGTAACGACGCCCTAAAGGGTGCCTCATTGGCTCCTCCTAACCTCCCACCAGCACTCACCTTCATGCCCTGCCCACCCCTCGTCAGCGTTAACCTCTCCTCTGGCCCTCTGGTCCCGCCAAGTGCATATTCATCTGGACGATTGCAGCGCCAGACACTCGCACTAAAACCCCCGTCACTGCTTCGCCTTACTATTATCTAGGCCGTGTTATTGAAGTGTGTATCGAAATTTCGTTACAGAAAGAAAAAACAGCCTTTATTGTTAATGTCTTTCATGATTATTGGTTCGTAAGATTTCTCAATTTTATTTATTTATTTATTATTATTTTTTTTTTTCAATTGGCCGACAAATAGATTTGCCCAACCGAACGAGAGTTGAGAGTTAGGAGCCAATCGAGTGAGCATCCAGAGGGACCTTTCTGCACGATGCTTCACCTTGTCGGGACCGGGGAAGAGTCTACCTACAAACGCACAAACAAACGCCAGACGCCAAGCGGTCTGTCTAACCAGGGACTGTCGGACCGCGGTATTTGTTACCAAGTAACGTGCCTCAAGAAACATCATGTTAACGTAGGTGTGAGAGGTAAATACATTGGAACCATGCATCATAAGTGATTTAAATGATGCTGAATCAATTAGTAAGGTCATATGTCAGAGCCAACCACGGTGGGCCATAATGTCTTTTACATGTTGTCGGCATACCTCCTCGTTATCCTTGTTGCCCGTGTATACCAGCTCGCCCCTCTGGTGTGGCAGGCTTAATTAAGAGTGAAAAATGGTGTGGTTAGTAGGGTTAGTGGCATATAAATAGTACTGACTCATCAGTAACTCTATCAAGATTAACCAACGGTCTGAGTTTGTTTAAAAATCATTATCCCATCTGCATGAAAAACTAACACCCTATATACCCTTGTTGGCGATGTTGCATGTACTATCGGCTCCAATCGTCATGGGCCCACCAAACTCCCAGGCAAGGAAGAATCGGCAGAGCCGCACTCTCTCTCATCCCAAGATACCAGCGACTGACCACTGTCATCCCTAAATAGCCCCTCCTCCTCTCTCTCTCTCTCTCTCTCTCTCTCTCTCTCTCTCTCTCTCTCTCTCTCTCTCTCTCTCTCTCTCTCTCTCTCTCTCTCTCTCTCTCTCTCTCTCTCTCTCTCTCTCTCTCTCTCTCTCTCTCTCTCTCTCTCTCTCTCTCTCTCTCTCTCTCTCTCTCTCTCTCTCTCTCTCTCTCTCTCTCTCTCTCTCTCTCTCTCTCTCTCTCTCTCTCTCTCTCTCTCTCTCTCTCTCTCTCTCTCTCTCTCTCTATCTCTCTCTCTCTCTATCTCTCTCTCTCTCTCTCTCTCTCTCTCTCTCTCTCTCTCTTCTCTCTCTCTCTCTCTCTCTCTCTCTCTCTCTCTCTCTCTCTCTCTCTCTCTCTCTCTCTCTCTATTGAATACGGTTTTACAACCGTATTCAATATGTCCTTGCGACAAGACAAGACAAGGCCGATTTTTAAGAAAGGAGACAAAAAAGTACCAGGTAATTACAGGCCCATTAGTCTAACTTCGGTTGTAGGTAAGCTACTTGAGGGCATAATTAGAGACAAAATTGTGAGTTACCTTGAAAGCCACTCATTAATTGGGGATTCACAACATGGCTTCCGAAACAAAATATCCTGCCTATCAAACCTATTAACCTTTTATAACGACCTCTTCACTGTTTATGACGTAACCAAATCACTGGACGTAGTCTATCTTGATTTCCAGAAAGCGTTTGATGAAGTCCCGCATCATAAATTACTTTACAAATTAAAGCAAATAGGTATTGACGGTCAAGTAAACCAATGGATCGCGAATTGGTTGAGCAACAGACAACAAAGAGTAGTGAATGACGGATTTAACTCAGAGTGGGCGCCGGTCACTAGTGGCGTCCCTCAGGGCTCGGTTCTTGACCCAGTGCTCTTCATTATTTACATCGACGACGTGGATGTTGGACTCAATAACCGCATTAGTAAATTTGCAGACGACACAAAGATTGGTAACTCGGTTCTCACTGACGAAGACAGGCAAAGCCTCCAAGAGGATTTGCACAAAATTTCAGCTTGGTCGGATAGATGGGAGATGCCCTTTAATGTAGAAAAGTGCCAGGTCCTTCAAGTTGGAACGAGGAATAAGAAGTTCGATTACGAAATGAGCGGCGTTAAACTCAAAAGCGTTCAATGCGTCAAGGACTTGGGGGTCAAAATCGCGTCAAACCTTAAATTCTCACAGCAATGCATCGATGCAGCAAATAAAGCGAACAGAATGTTGGGCTTCATTAAAAGAAACTTTTTATTCAAGAATAAAGATGTAATACTCCCGCTCTACAACAGTTTAGTCAGACCCCACTTGGAATATGCGATACAGTTTTGGTCTCCCCACCATGCAAGGGATATTGCTAAATTAGAAGGTGTTCAGCGTCGGGCAACGAAAATGATCCCTTCCTTGCGCAACAAATCCTACGAAGAAAGGCTTTCTACCCTTAACATGTTCTCTCTTGAGAAACGTCGCCTCCGAGGAAAACTGATCGAATGTTTTAAAATACTTAATGGTTTCACGAATGTAGACAGATCAACATTGTTTATGATCGATGACACTTTGCGCACGAGGAACAATGGCATAAAACTTAGATGTAGACAAGTAAATTCAGACTGCACCAAATTTTTCTTCACCAACGTTGTAGTGCAAGAATGGAATAAGCTTCCACCATCAGTGGTCAAGTGTAACACGACTGACTCCTTCAAAAATAAGCTCGACCGACACTTCCTTCAACTTAGTATCAACTAGAGTAGAAATGCAACGTTTTGGAGCCATCTGATTAATGTAAAATCACTTAGGTTTAAGGACAGACCACCTAGTCTGGACCATGGGGTCTGTGTGGTCTGATTTTCTATGTAAATCTATGTAAATTCTCTCTCTCTCTCTCTCTCTCTCTCTCTCTCTCTCTCTCTCTCTCTCTCTCTCTCTCTCTCTCTCTCTCTCTCTCTCTCTCTCTCTCTCTCTCTCTCTCTCTCTCTCTCTCTCTCTCTCTCTCTCTCTCTCTCTCTCTCTCTTTTTATTTTTATTTAAATATGTTCAGTACATTAATACATGGCAGTATTATTTTTCTATGCTAAAGTTCCCCCGACCGTTGGGAGCTATTTAAAAGCTTCTGCCGAGGTTACAATTATATACATGTTTACGGTGGGTGAAGGAGTAGCCACCTGTGGGACGCAACCTTCATCTGCTGAGTGGACAGTGTGTGTGTGTGTGTGTGTGTGTGTGTGTGTGTGTGTGTGAGTGAGTGAAAGACATCTTCCTTATTAAAACTCGAGAGCTCAATGAAATAAACTTCAAACGCTGACTCCTATATTTATTCTTAACATTTTTTTTTCCATTTCCTTTTCCCTTTTCTCCTTCGCTTCTTTCTTTGCCTTTTTTATTTCCCTTCCTCTAATTTTCCTTAACGTTTTCTTCTTGTCAGTCTTCTTGTCGCTTTCCATCTTTTCTCCTACCTCCTCCCTTTCTAACTCGTCCTCCTCCACGATATCTTCGTTGCTATGCATGGAGCGTATAACCAACTCTCGCTAATGCGAAAACATACAGGTGTCGAATGCGAATCAACAGAGAGAGAGAGAGAGAGAGAGAGAGAGAGAGAGAGAGAGAGAGAGAGAGAGAGAGAGAGAGAGAGAAAACAACAACAACAACAACAACAACCACACGAGGGACGGGCAAGAGCAGCCACGAGCCAGCTGAACAGCCTGGAGCACCGTCGCCGCGTCGCTGCCCTGATGGTGCTACACAAGGCACAAGTGGGCCTAGTGCCCTACCTGACGGACCTGAGGGCTACCTGGAGGAGGTCTGAGCTCAGCACGAGAACGGTGCTGAGCAACGCCTCCCTCCTGGAAGTGCCAATGGCCTGCTCCAGCACCCACCAACGTGCCTTTTCCATCGCAGCGGTGGTGTGGTGGAACAACCTCACTGCAGATGTGGACGTGACACAAGGTGGCTACTCCTACACCCACCGTAAACATGTATATAATTGTAACCTCGGCAGAAGCTTTTAAATAGCTCCCCAACGGTCGGGGGAACTTTAGCATAGAAAAATAATACTGCCATGTACTAATGTACTGAACATGTTTAAATAAAAAAAGAGAGAGAGAGAGAGAGAGAGACATAGAAAATCAGACCACACAGACCCCATGGTCCAGACTTGGTGGTCTGTCCTTAAACCTAAGTGATTTTACATTAATCAGAAGACTCCAAAACGTTGCATTTCTACTCTAGTTGATATTAAGTTGAAGGAAGTGACGGTCGAGCTTATTTTTGAAGGAGTCAATCGTGTTACACTGGACCACTGATGGTGGAAGCTTATTCCATTCTTGCACTACAACGTTGGTGAAGAAAAATTTAGTGCAGTCTGAATTTACTTGTCTACATCTGAGTTTTACGCCATTGTTCCTCGTGCGCAAAGTGTCATCGATCATAAACAATGTTGATCCGTCTACACTCGTGAAACCATTAAGTATTTTAAAACATTCGATCAGTTTTCCTCGGAGGCGACGTTTCTCAAGAGAGAACATGTTAAGGGTAGAAAGCCTTTCTTCGTAGGATTTGTTGCGCAAGGAAGGGATCATTTTCGTTGCCCGACGCTGAACACCTTCTAATTTAGCAATATCCCTTGCATGGTGGGGAGACCAAAACTGTACCGCATATTCCAAGTGGGGTCTGACTAAACTGTTGTAGAGTGGGAGTATTACATCTTTATTCTTGAATAAAAAGTTTCTTTTAATGAAGCCCAACATTCTGTTCGCTTTATTTGCTGCATCGATGCATTGCTGTGAGAATTCGAGGTTTGACGCGATTTTGACCCCCAAGTCCTTGACGCATTGAACGCTTTTGAGTTTAACGCCGCGCATTTCGTAATCGAACTTCTTATTCCTCGTTCCAACTTGAAGGACCTGGCACTTGTCTACGTTAAAGGGCATCTCCCATTTATCCGACCAAGCTGAAATTTTGTGCAAATCCTCTTGGAGGCTTTGCCTGTCTTCGTCAGTGAGAACCGAGTTACCAATCTTTGTGTCGTCTGCAAATTTACTAATGCGGTTATTGAGTCCAACATCCACGTCGTCGATGTAAATAATGAAGAACACTGGGCCAAGAACCGAGCCCTGAGGGACGCCACTAGTGACCGGCGCCCACTCTGAGTTAAATCCGTCATTCACTACCCTTTGTTGTCTGTTGCTCAACCAATTCGCGATCCATTGGTTTACTTGACCGTCAATACCTATTTGCTTTAATTTGTAAAGTAATTTATGATGCGGGACTTCATCAAACGCTTTCTGGAAATCAAGATAGACTACGTCCAGTGATTTGGTTACGTCATAAACAGTGAAGAGGTCGTTATAAAAGGTTAATAGGTTTGATAGGCAGGATATTTTGTTTCGGAAGCCATGTTGTGAATCCCCAATTAATGAGTGGCTTTCAAGGTAACTCACAATTTTGTCTCTAATTATGCCCTCAAGTAGCTTACCTACAACCGAAGTTAGACTAATGGGCCTGTAGTTACCTGGTACTTTTTTGTCTCCTTTCTTAAAAATCGGTGTCACGTTAGCCTTTTTCCAATCTGAAGGGACGATGCCTTGTCGCAAGGACATATTGAATACGATTGTGAGGGAGGAGAGTATTTCGCTCTTTGTTTCTTTCAGCAGAGTTAGATATACTTTGTCAGGTCCAGGACTTTTATTTGTTTTAAGTGATTTGAGGGCTTTAAGGACTTCATCGGGTTTTATTTCAAAGTTAGACAATGCATGCTCGGGATTTACATTAGTACCGGTGTTGGTAGTGGTGGTGGGAGGACTGTTATTATTAAACACCGAGGAAAAGTAATTATTTAATAGGTTTGCAACGTATTGGCTGTCAGTCACTAGTGCACCGTCGCTGTTTGTTAAAGGTCCAATTCCACTTCTGATCGTCTTTGTTGTTTATGTAACTGAAGAAGGATTTCGGATTATTTTTACAGTTGGCTGCAATATTTTCTTCATATCTACGCTTTGCCTGACGCACTAATCCGTTTACTCGTCGCCTGGCATCATTGTAAAGTCTAATGTTTTCGGGCGTGCTTTGCTCTTTCTTTAACCTGTAAAACAATTTTCTCTCCTTGACTGAGTGTTTAATTTCGCTATTAAACCAAGGTGGACTTTTATTAGTGTTAATTCGCTTCTCGCACAAGGGGACAAATGTGTCCTGTTGAGTGAGTAAGTGATTTTTAAAGCTTAGCCAGGCGTCCTCTACATTGCCGTCATCTGATAGTTGCATATCTATTAGTTTTCGTCGGATTTCTACGAAGTTGGCTCTTTTGAAATTGGGCACCTTTACTTTATTTTCAGTCACCGATGCTTGAGCTCTAATGTCAACGCGTACCAGTTTATGATCGCAGGAACCGAGGTGTTCTCCTACCGTGACATTACTGACTAGGTTATCTTGGGTCGCTATAACAAGGTCAAGTATGTTATTTTGTCGAGTTGGTTCAGAAACCATTTGGCTTAGATAATTTTCCTCTAGAAATTCGATCATTCTATGGGACTCACCTTCTGTACCCGACAGTGTCGCCCAGTCGATATGGGGGAGGTTAAAGTCTCCTAGTATCAGTGAGTCGCTGTTATTAAATGACTGCCTTAAGACGCTGTACATTTCAAGATCGGCATCGAGTGATTGCCCCGGAGGCCTGTAAGTGACAGATATATTTAAATTGACTTTTGCAGTGTTTACTCGCACGCACAAATGTTCAACGTTACTGTTTCTTGGTGTTTTGTCAGTGGGTTGCAAATAGCTTTTGACAAAAAGGGCGACACCACCCCCTCTACGGTTTACACGATCATTGTTGAAGAATCTGTAGCCTCTATGTTGTATTCGGAACTTAAATCAATATTAGTGGTGTCGATAAATGTTTCGGTTATAGCAATTACGTCAAAGTTTTCTGTCAGAGCAAAACATCGCAGTTCATCAAACTCGTTCTTAGGCTACGCGCATTGAAACTAAGGACTCTTAGGTTATCTTGAAGCTTGGTAATAGAGGTGGTGGTACTGGAGGGTTCAATGTTACGAGTCTGTTGCGGTGTATGGTTTCTATTTACACGGGCGGGATGGAAGGACGTGGCTGAGAGGCGTTTTTTGTTGTTCGGGCGTTACGTACGGCGTCGTTGAGGAGCCTTCCGAATCTGGCTGCCCCGATAGGGGACAGGTGTATGCCGTCCCTTTGGAAAAGTTTACTCTGGCCGTAGAAATGGTTCCAGGCGTTAAAGAACTCGACGTCAAGCTCTCCGCAGAGAGTCTGTAGGCGGTTGTTGAGGCTGAAGGCCTTACTGTAGAAGTCGCCCTCATCCCATGTCCGTGGTAGAATTCCTGAAATCAAAATATTAGGGGATTTAGACTTATCCTGCTGGATGAGCCTACGGTACTTGTCCAGCAGTTCCTCAGACCGGGTCGTGGTGACGTCGTTTGTACCTGTGTGGAGAACAAAGAGTGAGTCATTAGAGGCCACAGCGGAGACCTCGTCCAGGGCAGCTGTGATGTCGTCTACACCAGCTCCAGGATAACAGTAGTTACGCCTACGACGGGGGACTCTGCCACAGAATTCAACCACCTAATGGCGAATCATAGAGTCACCGACCAAGAAGGTGCTCTGTTCCTCGTCCTCCTCCTCCAGTATGGCAAATCTGTTGTAGCAATGAGTAGGATAAATGGCTCTAGGGACGGGACTGGCTCCTCCTCTCACGGGGGTGAAGCATTCAGCGTCAGCTCTACCGGTCCCCTGTGACGTGCCTTCTTCGGAAGGTGGCTGGGCATCGAGTGCAGGTGCGGAGGGTGATGAGGCGTCACTTGCAGCAGCGGCGACGATGTTGGCCTGGATAAACTCCTGCAAGGTATCAACAGTACTTGTTAGTTCGGTGATCTTCTCGCCTGCCGTCAGCCTTTCGTCCTATTGAAGGAGTCTCGTTTCCATCTGCTGTGTCAACAGGCAGATCTTGCAGACGGTCGATCGTCCTGAGAAGAAATGACCAGAGAAGTTTCCTGTGCAAGTCGAGCATTTCTTTAGCGCCATCTTGGTAAGGAGGAGAGAGCAAGTGAGTAGTGTTTATCTATATATTTGCTTTGCTTTTTCTTTTTCGTAGGGCAGAGGGACGGGGGCGTGAATAAGCGAGAATAAGAGAGAGAGAGAGAGAGAGAGAGAGAGAGAGAGAGAGAGAGAGAGAGAGAGAGAGAGAGAGAGAGAGAGAGAGAGAGAGAGAGAGAGAGAGAGAGAGAGAGAGAGAGAGAGAGAGAATTAAGAAATAGTAGAAGGAATAACATTAAAATTGCATTGGAAACATTAATGATGTATGATAAGGAAAATAAAACAATACTGATAATAGGAAAAATAATAATAATAATGTTAACAATAATAATAACAATAATAATAATAATAATAATAATAATAATAATAATAATAATAATAATAATAATAATAATAATAATAATAATAATAATAACTAACAAAAATAATAAAATGATAATAATAGTATCATGAATGAGAACAAAGTATCAAAACATATGACATAATTCATTAATTTTTGATAAGTAACAACAAGAATTATTGACTTAAAAAATAGCAAAGTTGTTGTCACCATTATCGTTATTATTATTATTATTATTATTATTATTATTATTATTATTCATTTTATTGTAAATAGTTTTGTTATAATCAAGGAAAATTTTGCAAGACATCTTTCTTATTAAAACTCGAGAGCTGACGAATTCGTAAAATAATAATACCGTAATGATAATAATAATAATAATAATAATAATAATAATAATAATAATAATAATAATAATAATAATAATAATAATAATAATAATAATAATAATGATAATAATAATAATAATAATGATAATAATAATAATAATAATAATAATAATAATAATAATAATAATAATAATAATAATAATAATAATAATAATAATAATAATAATAATAATAATAATAATAATTATCATAATTATCATAATTATCATAATTATCATAATTATAATCATCATAATAATAATAATCATAATAATAATCATCATAATAATAATCATCATAATAATAATCATCATAATAATAATCATCATAATAATAATCATCATAATAATAATCATCATAATAATAATCATCATAATAATAATCATCATAATAATAATCATCATAATAATAATCATCATAATAATAATCATCATAATAATAATCATCATAATAATAAATTACTATTATTATTATTATTATTATTATTATTATTATTATTATTATTATTATTATTATTATTATTATTATTATATTTCCCTTTTTATGTTTAGGTTAGGCAATTTATTTATTGTACTATATTAAAAGATTGTAGCCTTGAATTGTCGTGGGAGGCTGTTGTCCCGCACCGCCGCGCGACGGCGGACAGCCCCATAATAGGCGCACCTAACATTATCAAATGTGGGGTACAAACTTGGCGGAGGGGTTGTTTTTTGGGCGCCATTAAGGGTAATGGCTAAAGAGTAGCTTAGCCGGAAATTTTGTTTTTATTTATTAATGATCCACGAGACATCCTAGAGTTAAATCAAAGTATGTGCTTATCTTTGTATTCATTCATACACACACTGGTAACATTTCTGTGGAGTCTGATTTACTTATTAGAGTGAAATTCTATTGTGATAAACCGTCACAAATTCATGTCACTAGTAAAAATGAAACTAGTAATTTAAGTTTTGCCACCATGAAATATACACAAATAGATAAATATGAAAGCTCACGAGGTCACAATAAGTGACATCACCTGCTTTGCGCAGTAAAAGTATGCTACTTTAGGTATCTGATACCCGCAATATGGCAGGCTGCTGCTGCCTCGGCCACAGATTATTGCCAGATTGTCATACTCAGCCGATTATATTTCCCGACTTCCTGCCCCAAAGCTGTCCTCTGGGCTCCAAAAACGAAACTAATTTATAGTTATCGTTAAAAGAGTAAGATCCTGATGTTTCTTGGCAATAGTTAGGCGTCAGAAACCGTTAAATACTGTGCTCTGAGTACGACAATCTGGCAACGGTAGCTATACGTATTTTCATATTATTGTTCTGTTGTTTATTGAATGTTGTGATCAAGAAAAAGAATACTCATAATTTTCGTTAGTTTTTGGTTATAAGGATTCTTTACGAAATACAAGTATAACATTACCTTCTTTTACTTAGGAAACGTCCTGAAACCTGGATCGGCTATGGTATTGTTAGGTGTGCCTATTATAAGCACTGAGCCTCGGGTCAGAAAGAATAAGCCCTCTTTCTCGCACTGTCCACGTCGAGGTAGGGGGGCCGGCTTCTCTCTCCCCTTTGTTTCCCTGCAGCGTCGTTTGCAGTTTTTCACGTCTGCAGGCATTTTTTTTTTTTTTTTTTTTTTTTACAGCAAAGGAGACAGTTCAAGGGCACAAAAAAAGCAAACATTAATAATAAAAAATGCCCGCTACTCACTGCTCCTAAAAAGAATCCAAAGAGGTGGCCGAAAGATAGGTCAGTTTCGGGAGGAGAGGTGTCCTGATACCCTCCTCTTGAAAAAGTTCAAGTCGTAGGCAGGAGGAAATACAGATGAAGGAAGATTGTTCCAGAGTTTACCAGCGTGAGGGATGAAAGAGTGAAGATGCTGGTTAACTCTTGCATAAGGGGTTTGGACAGTATAGGGATGAGCATGAGTAGAAAGTCGAGTGCAGCGGGGCCGCGGGAGGGGGGGAGGCATGCAGTTAGCAAGTTCAGAAGAGCAGTGAGCGTGGAAATATCGATAGAAGATAGAGAGAGGCAACATTGCGGCGGAATTTAAGAGGTAGAAGACTATCAGTATGAGGAGGAGAGCTGATGAGACGAAGAGCCTTAGCCTCCACTCTGTCCAGAAGAGCTGTGTGAGTGGAACCCCCCCACACATGAGATGCATACTCCATACGAGGGCGGACAAGGCCCTGTATATGGACAGCATCTGTGCAGGGAGAAGAACTGGCGGAGACGGTACAGAACGCCCAGCCTCGAGGAAGCTGATTTAGTAAGAGATGAGATATGAAGTTTCCAGTTGAGATTTTGAGTTAAGGATAGACCGAGGATGTTTAGTGTTGAGGAAGGTGATAGCTGGGTGTTGTCAAAGAATAGGGATAGTTGTTTGGAAGATTGTGTCGAGTGGATAGGTGGAGAAACTGTGTTTTAGCGGCGTTGAAGGACACCATGTTCTTCTTGCCCCAATCGGAAATAATAGTAAGGTCTGAGGCTAAGCGTTCTACAGCCTCCAGCCTTGAGTCGTTAAGTTCCTGAAGGGTGGGTCTTCTATTAAAGAAGTTGAATAATGCAGAGTGGAATCATCGGCGTAGGAATGGATAGGACAGTTCGTTTTGGAAAGAAGATCATCAATGAACAACAGAAAAGAGTGGGAGATAGGACAGAACCTGTGGGACACCACTGTTAATAGATTTAGGGAAGAACAGTGACCGTCTACCACGGCAGAAATAGAACGGTCAGAAAGGAAACTGGAGATAAAGGTACAGAGAAGGATAGAAACCGTAGGAGGGTAGTTTAGAAAGCAAAGATTTGTGCCAGACCCTATCAAAAGCTTTTGATATGTCCAGCGCAATAGCAAAAGTTTCACCGAAACGGCTAAGAGAGGATGACCAAGAGTCAGTTAAGAGGCTAGGAGATCACCAGTAGAACGCCCTTGCGGAACCCATACTGGCGATCAGATAGAAGGTCAGAAGTGGAAAGGTGCTTTTGAATCTTTCGGTTAAGGATTGATTCAAAGCTTTAGATAGACAAGAAAGTAAAGCAATAGGACGGTAGTTTGAGGGATTGGAGCGGTCACCCTTCTTAGGTACAGGCATACTTCCAGCAAGAAGGAAAGGTAGATGTTGACAGGCAGAGGCGAAAGAGTTTGACCAGGCAGGGTGACAGCACGGAGGCACAGTTTTTAAGGACAATAGGAGGCACTCCATCAGGTCCATAAGCCTTCTGAGGATTGAGGCCAGAGAGGGCATAGAAAACATCATTTTGAAGAATCTTTATAACAGGCATAAAGGAGTCAGAGGGGGGATGAGTAGGAGGAATATGCCCAGAATCGTCCAGAGTGGAGTTTTTAGAAAAAGTTTGAGAGAAGAGTTCAGCCTTAGAGATAGATGAGACGGCAGTGTTGCCGTCAGGACTGAGGAGTGGAGGGAAAGATGAAGAAGTGAAGTTGGAGGAGATGTTTTTGGCTAGATGCCAGAAGTCACGGGAAGAGTTAGAGAAAGCAAGGTTTTGACATTTTCTATTAATGAAAGAATTTTTGGTTAGTCGGAGAATAGATTTGGCACGATTTCGGGCAGAAATGTAAATGCATGTTTTTCTTTACGGGAGAGTAGTCGTTAGTTTTAAGGTAAGGTTTATTTATCTATTTATTCTGTGCCATTTTTAAGTGTTTTTCGTGTTTAACACGCATTGCCTTTGTGTTCATGCTGCCCTTCGCCCAAGTGCTGTCAGTAGTGTTTGTGCTTTTGTGCATTACCCGTTTCATGTTTTTAAAGGAGTGCGTAGCTTCGGCAGTCTTGTTTTTTTTTTTTTTGTTTTGTTTTTTTGTTGTTGTTCTTTGTAAATCTGTAAATTTTAATTTAGTAAATATATTGTCCTTTTGTATTCATTTGCGTTTCCGTTGACTATTTCCTTTGTTTAAATTATTAATCTCCTTTGTTGTTTGGTTAAGGGGGAAAAATCTGGTGTTTGAAGTCAAACCAACTCAGTTTTTGTTTTTGTCGTTTTTTTTTGCAACTTTTTAAGTTCGTTTTCAGTCCCCAAACACCTCAACTTGAAAATCTTGAACTCACTGACACGGAAAATAATCCCTATGTAAACTTATCTATTTAACTTTTCTTGAAAAGAATTATGCAAGCTGTCGTGGTGTCTCTCAGAGGCACAGAGTAACTATCCTTCTCATTCAGGGCCGCAGCAACAATGGCGATCAGGGATGGAGTGAATACAAGGACTGTGTATTCGAATACGGAAACGAATACTTCATATTTATACGAATAAGAATACACTGAAACACTGATAATTCGAATACAAATATGAATACTTCATGAGAGTATTCATGAATGCATTCATGAATACTTTTCGTTGAAAATAACTTTTTCATGTAGGTAGCTCGGCAATGAGCCTAATATGGTACTAAGGTTATTCAATAATAAAATGACTTAATGAACTTACAACTGATGCCAGTATTCTGTACATGTTTATCACACCTAGACATATTTGTTTTCCAAAATTTTCAAGTATATACCTAAGCTGTACTGAAAGAAACACAAAAAAATACCTGTAATATTCAGGGATTCCAGAGGGGGGGAGGCAGCAAAATACAAAATAAATCCAACAATAAACCTGGAGTCCTGGAGTAACACACACCCTACCACTGGTAAGAGGCAACTGAAGGCCGCCGCCCGCCAGACCCAGTGTTGCCACTCACGAAAATCATAAAAGCCAAGACTGCTTAGTAAAAAAAGCCAAGATTGGCCTAAAAAAGACTAGACTAAAAAATAACATTTGATATGTGCCGATTTCAAAGATGCTACAAAAACAGGTATTAATCTTACCTCATACATAAAATTATTACCGAAGAAAGATCGAAAGCGGGGGCTCAGAGCCGGGAGGGTGGGTATGGGGAGAGGTATATAGTTGGATGCAAATATCAAGATGCTTTGCGTGGAGCAGGTGCGGGAATTCCCTACCCGGCAGTGTTGTCGCTTCAACCACAACAAGGCATACAATAGATCATATGTCTGTTGTTTAAGTATTCGAAGAATATGAATACTTTTCCCAAGTATTCGAATACGAATGCGAATACTTTGATGTCAGATGGCAAGTATTCGAATGCGAATACGAATACACCCAAATACTGTATTTGAATGTATTCGAATACGAATACCGAATACGAATACCCCATCCCTGCTGGCGAGAGTGGGCGGCCCAGCGGATAGCAGTGGGGCCGATGAATAACTGATGACGCAGAGCTTCGAATTGCTTCACGACTCCCGAATCAAAATCCTCTTTATAGGTTTCGGCTGTTACTATCCCAATACATAACTTGCATTTTTTAGCATAGTTCTGTCGCTTTCATTATAATGAATGAAATTTGATACAATTATCTATGCCATAACTTGTCTGCATGAAAATATACATGTATTGATAATGAATCTTTTATAATTTAACGATAGTACTTGCACACTTCTACTAGGCTTGACCAACGCAAAAAAGTAGTAAAGTATTGTCTTTCTCAATCCTATATAAACAAATACTTCTGCAATACAAAACGGAGCATAATTATATATGCGATGTAATACTTTACATCCATATCTACGTATATATAGGTATTGAAAATTAAAAGTCAAAATTAGATATTTTATTGTTGTGGAAAATGTTTGTTCTTGTGATATGAGGAAATGTTGCGTCGACACAACCTTCCGTTGTTTGTGACACACACACACACACACACACACACACACACACACACACACACACACACACACACACACACACACACACACACACACACACTCCTTTCATCACCTCGTTCACCTTTTCCTCGTTGAGTATCTTTATAAGTCGGGAGGATTAGGGAGGAGGAGGGCTATAGGGATAATGAGGATGACTGATAATGATGCTGATGGCTCATGACACTGAATTATAAAAATTATAATATTAATGACGATGCTAATGAATAAAAAGATAAAATATTTAAGAACAGCACCCTAAGACCACACATAAGTAATTAACTGTTAACGCAATCACAAAATTATTCTCCTGAAAACATTTAAAATAAAAGAGAAAAGAGATGGAGACAAGACCATTGGAAGAGAGTCTAGAGGAAAGACAAAAAGGAAGGATAGGAGTGGAAGGGGGGGCTGTAGAGGGAAGGGAGAGACAAGAGGGAGGGATGGAGGGTGGATGAGTCTTGGTTTATCAGTGTGCCTCTACAGGAGTGGTCAAGGGTGATAGTAAGTGGTATGATAACAAGCCTGAGTGCTCGGGGACGGTGGGGAGACTTGATGAACGTGTCCCGGCGGAAGGCAGAGGGCAGGGGGAGGTACATAATTGGCGTGAGAAAATCAAGGTCATCGAAAAAATAAAGATCAGATAAGATAACTGTGTCGAAATAACAGATGGAACTAGGAAGAAATCGTGACCAAAAAAAGTTCTACGGTAGTAAACAAAGGACTAAGGCAAATTAATATAAACGATGTAGAGAAGAATCATCATAAAAGAGAAGCATCGAAATAAAAAAAAATATATAAAAATAGACCAAAGAAGAAATGTGGAAAAAAATTAAATGATGACGTGAAAATATTGAGAACAATACAAAAACGTTAATAATCGTATTCAAGGCCTAATTTTGACTCAGCCAGCTTGATGGAGCCCTGGGCCATCGTCTTGAAGCCGATGGGCAGGCCGCGGGTGGTCATCTCCAACGCCCCGGTGGTCCTAGGGAGGGGCAGGTCAAGTCAAGTCAGGCCAAGTCAGGTCGTCTAAACCTAAATGCATGCAGAACTTGAAAATATAATCAGTAATATTCTTGAATTTGATTGTTAATAAACAATATAATGAGACTCTTAGTCAATTAACCTTGTTAGGTAACCAAATATGGGTAATTACAATAATAACATCAGATTAACAAAAGATAAATGTATTCAGATTCCACTGACGGTGAGTTGATTATATATATTCTATATCAGTGATGACTAAATACAAGTAACCAACTCGTCTGACCGGCAACTCCCTTCCTTAGGAACAGGAATTAACTGTGAAGTTAACTTTAGGCACTGATATTACGTAAGCATTAAAGTCTCAAGATAGGAAGTTTGCTTAGGTATTTTATCCGAAAAAAACTAATAGTAAAAGTAGTAGTAGTAGTAGTAATAGTATATTAGTAGTAATGATAATGATAATGATGATATCAATAAATAAATAAGATTATAATAATGATGATAGCAATAATAGTGATGATTATGATGATAATAGTATTAATACTAATATTACTACTAATAATGATAAAAAATAATGATACTACTACTACTACTATAGTATTTCCACGAGAAACTGGCGGGGGGGGCGGCTGCGGGGTCAGCTAAGCCCCGCACCTTGCCACACACTCTCAACACTTCTCACTTCCTCTCATATGTCAGCTATTTACTACCTTTAAATGAATTTAATTAAATAACTGGCTAATCCAATGAGGTCATATAGCGTTAAGATTGTTTCGTTTTTATGATAATAACAAAGATTTTGTGTAAATACCACGACACTTGACAACGTCGGAATAAAACGTTGTCAAGTGTCGTGGTATTGTAAAAAATTGACATATGAGAGGAAACGAGAGGTGTTGAGAGTGTGTGGCAAGGTGCGGGGCTTAGCTGACCCCCGCCAGTTTCCCGTGGAAGTACTATATTACTACTACTACTACTACTACTACTACTACTACTACTACCAACAACAACAACAACAACAACAACAATACTAATATCTTTATATCAATATTAATATTAACAATAATAACAACAATGATAACCATAATGATGATGTAATGAAAATAATAATAATAATAATAATAATAATAATAATAATAATAATAATAATAATAATAATAATAATAATAATAATAATAATAATAATAATAATAATAATAATAATAATAATAATAATAATAATAATAATAATAATAATAATAATAATAATAATAATAACTAATGAAAATCATAATGATTATAACAACAGCAACAATAGCATTAAGAACAGCAACAACAAATATATGAATTTATCAACAAATCATGTCAACCGTACAGACGACAAAATATAAAGAGAACAGAAATACTAGGCATGCACAGGTGACCATGGATGTACTGATACCATTATAACATTTACAACAGAAACAACAATATAAAAAACAGATATAGGCAACAAAGCACATTACTAGAAAAAAACAGGAGTAACACAAACGCAACGACGGGAACACACAGGCGACTAGGGATGCATTAATGCCTTTTGCATCAACAGCAACAACAACAGCAAGAAAAATACGCATAAAAACGCTAATAAAAAAAATATAGCTACAAATGACAATGACAGCAGGTGCGCGCACAGGTGGACTATGGATATATTTGATACCTTTAATGACAATAACAACAACAGCAGCAAGGAAAATAAGCATAAGAAAGCTAACACTTAAACACATGGCTACGAATGACAGTGACTACAGGTCTGCGCACAGGCGACTTTGGATGTATTAATGCCTTAAACCAGAGGTTCCCAAACTTGACCATACCAAGGACCCCCAGACATGATGAGTCCCTGCCGAGGACCCCCAACCAAACAATTTATCATGACCATGCAGGGATACCCAGTACTACCCAGTACAACGCAGTACATTTAATATTTATTTATTCCTGCAAAGTAAGTATAAATAAATAAATAAAATCTTTTCAATAACTAATGACTCACAAAGTCAGGTAGAGTCTATATATTGAGGTAGATAATTTATAAACAAGAACGGGTACAGCTTCAACACAGGCAGGCCGACGCATCCCTGCCCGGCAAATCACTATTCCCGCGCTGCCGCTGGTACGACTGCGCTACAGTTGGTGCACTAAAAACTTTCCGTCCGTCAACACGGACGATGCGTATATAAACCAGAATTAAGGATGGACCAGCCAGATCCTACTGGACTGGGGACGAGAGTCACGAGACTCACGAGAGTGACGGTTTGGGTGGCGACGTAATTAATTTAAAAATAAGCTTATGATATAAATAATTATATATTAATGATATAGCATGTTAGCTTCTAGCACGCCAAAGTATCGATACCACCGACACTAGGATGATAGAGAATTAGTGATATATTTTATTTTTATTGTATATATATATATATATATATATATATATATATATATATATATATATATATATATATATATATATATATATATATATATATATATATATATATATATATATATATATATATATATATATATATATATATATATATATATATATATATATATATATATATATATATATATATATATATATATATATATATATATATATATATATATATATATGTTTTTTTTTTTTTTTGAAAGTTGAAAAATATTAATTTCTTTCATTGTGTCGCGGACCTCTTATAGTGCCTTCTCCCTGACCCCCAGGGGTCCGCGGACCCCAGTTTGGGAACCTCTGCCTTAAACAACAATAACAATAACAGCAGCAAGAAAAGTAAGCATAAGAGAGCTAGCAAAGAATAGATGGCAACAAATGACAGTGACAACAGGTGAGCGCACAGGTGGGCCATGGATGTATTTCATGCCTTTAACAACAGCAACACAAAAAAAATAAGCATAAGAAAGTTAGCAATAAAACCCATGGCTACAGGTGACAGTGACAAGAGGTTTGCGCACAGGTGACCGCTACAACCACACTCACTTGTTGACGGTGGAGGTGACGGCGGCGAGGCTGGCACCCATGACGCGGCGCACCAGGGACGAGGACGACTTCTCCTCCAGCGGCGAGAGGGGGCGCCACGGCATCTCCCTCAGAAACTCCCCGATGGCCTCGTTCACTTGAGGCGCCTGGCTGACGTGTGCTAGGTGGCCGCGTCCCTTGACCTGCCGCACCGTGATTCTCTCCACGTACTCTGCGGGTGACCAGGTGAGCCATGAGTTACAGAGGAAAGTGATATGTGAAATGTGGGTACAGGTAAGAAGGGGGTTTACGAAGGTATTGGCAGGGAAGTAAAAGCTGCCATAGATACCATCTCTCTTATTTTATCTTACATACGTACTCTGAGATGAGCAGGTGAGCAATGAGTTAAGGGGCAACTGGCAAACTCATCAACATGGTAATTAATAACATCAGTATTAAGACTGATACACGAGTAGGCTCTGAGGGGGACGAGTGATAGGTGGGGCATGGAGAAAGGTGGGATGTCAGTTACGTGGTTTAAGAGATGTAAGTTATGAAGGGTGTTAGCATATTCATTCAAGTTTTCACTTAAGGCGTCAACATAATTATGACCGTTGTATAAGTACTTTCATGAAAAATGGTGTAATGTGAACTGTTGGGCCTAAGAACATACCCATTAATGCTGCCATGTAAACTAATCACCGTTATCATATATTTCTTAATGCATAATGCATAGCTTCAGCACATTCCTATATAATTCCTTCCCTCATTTTTAGTTCCTCTTCCTCTTCCCTTTCTTTCCCTTTCATTCATCAAATATACATTTTTCTCCTATTCCTTTTCTGATTTATCTCACCCTCATCGTTATTTCCTCATTATATATACATCCCCACTTGCCCATCCCTACCCTCACATCCTTCCCATTCTCATACAGTTCCCAGTCCCTCGTCACTCTCCCAGTCCCTGTCATAATTTATATCCCACTCCTTTCTTGTCCTCCTCACCTTCACATTTATCACGCCACTCCCTTACCTCCCATCATTCACCCAAACCCTTCCTGCCAATTACCTAATCTTTTCACTTACCTCCGCCTCTCACCACTCCCTTCTCCTACACCTCCCCAAGCCTTCCACTCACGCCCTCACCCTCCCGAATATATCTGTGTGCCCACAAGAATACAAATGTACATAGACTACAACGAACCAGTCGACCTATACACAGCAGCTCATGCATGAAGACCTGTTTTTAACAAATGTTTTCCCCGCCCTGAAGTGTAATCATCATGTCCATTATTCGAAATTTTTACTCGTATCTGCACAAATTAAACAACTGTCATTTGTTCCACTTCACTATTTGTGAACCATTATTTTTTTTATATCTTTCTAAAACTAAAATCCATTTAACTTTTACTCATTACTGAAGGTGCTATCATCTTTTCATAGTTAAAGCACTCTGTTAATGTCGTCTTAGTTAAATACATCAAACAGTTCACGCGGCAGTCTACGCCTATCCAGCGCATACAGATTAGTTGCTTAAATCTCTGAATAGTAAATTTCCAACTTTATGAATAATTTTTGGCATAAATCTCTGTACATACATAATCTAGAGAGTCTTCATCCATTCTGTGATAAGGGGACGGAAAATGAACATTATAATTAAGATGTAGCCCAACCATTCCTTTCATCCCCCCCCCTTGGCCTTTTCACCTCCGCGCCTGACTCACCAGCAGAGCGATACGCCAAGTCCATAGGCAGCGCCGGGTCCGCCTCCCCCATAAGCAGCAGCGTGGGCTTAGTGATGACGTCTGGCAGCGGCTCCTCCTTGACCACCTTACTCAGGTCCATCTGCCGCAGATGGTTCAAGGGGCCCCGCCAGTCCTCTGTTGGGATGGAAGTGAGGTGGTGGGGATGATGACGATGATAATGATAATGATAAGTGATAATGCTAAAGTTACATGCAAGAGACAATTATGTTATTAAATCGAATAAGACAATGAAAAAATAGCAGTGAAAGTGATGATGAAGGAGGTGATTTTGTATGAAGTGGGGAGGAAAGATGGGTAGGGAAGGGAATTGGAAGAAAATTTAAAGAGTAGGAGAGATTAGAATGAAACGGGATATGAATAGATGTGATGGGCAGGAAAAACAAACGGAGGAAGGAGGAGCAGAGAGAGAGAAAATGAGTGGGAAGAGGTTGCTATGAGACTGAAGGACAGGAGAAAGAAAGGGAGTTATGAAGGGTAGAAAAATAAAGAGGTGATAGAAAGAACGTGAAAAGCGAAAACGTAGGATAGTAAAAGAGCAAAATTATAGTATGGGAAAAGAAAAGGCAAGAGAGAAAGAAAGATAAAGAAACTAGGGAACGTTGTGGAAAAGGATGAGTGAAAAGTAGAGAGAGAAAAGTGAAATGATTGGAATAGGCAAATGAAAAAGAAACAGTAGGCAGAAAAGTAGTGGGAAGGTATGGTTGGGGACAGACACATGGCCTAAAAACTCATCTCCGTCTCACTGGCCCTTGCACTTGTGGTGGGGAGTAACTCATTACCCCGGGACACAGGACAAGTGTGACATCCGGGTTACCACAGTTTATCTTCATCTGGAGAGCAAGGTGAGGTGGTGACCGACTGACCAGGCCGGGATCGAACCTGGGCCCGCGGATTCGTAGTGAGGTGAACTAACCACTAGGCCATGGAAGTGGGAGGGAATAAAAGGGGAAAACGAAGTATAGACAACGAGTGTAATGGAGTGCAAAGGGAAGATTTATTAAGAGGCGACTTTATATGACAGAGCAAAGGAAAGAAGCC
The DNA here is from genome assembly GCF_024679095.1 of Eriocheir sinensis. Taxonomy (NCBI): domain Eukaryota; kingdom Metazoa; phylum Arthropoda; class Malacostraca; order Decapoda; family Varunidae; genus Eriocheir; species Eriocheir sinensis. The sequence goes on along the minus strand of NC_066541.1, from coordinate 1,210,847 downwards.
AAATAAAAAGGAGAAAGCAAAGAATAACAATACAAAATCAAAGGAAAGGAAAGGAGACTAAAATATTCTGAAGAGGAAAAAGGGAAAGGAACATAAGAGGTTAAAGATTAAAATTATGGTAAAGGGAGAAAGATCTTTACCAAAATTACCACGAGAAATAGTAACCCTAGTAAAGGCCCTTCCACCAAAGTGTTGCCAGTCCTTACCTCTCCTGGAGAAGGTGAATTTATAGGCCTCTATTTCGTCCTCTGTGATTGCCTTCGCAGCCACCAGGGGGCTGAACATCTGGTCGATCATACCGTTGTCGCTGACGTGCGCCGCCAACTCCGGGACGTAGGGAAGGCGGACGAAATAAAGATACCTGACGAAGGTTATGGTAGTAGTAGTAGTAGTAGTAGTAGTAGTAGTAGTAGTAGTAGTAGTAGTAGTAGTATAGGAAGTAGCTTTATGTTAAGTACAATCATGGACGACGAAGCAAAACTCGAAAAACTCGCGTATATCGAACAATAAAAAATATAGATATATAAGAGACATGGAGACGTGTTGAATATGTAGAGAGAAAGTGACACACACACACACACACACACACACACACACACACCAGGACTTTAGGTAGTTGGCCCATCTCGTGTTGATGTACTGGCGGATGACGTAAGGGTGCGGGGCGTGGATGAGCACCATCTTGGACACCAGCTGCGGGTAGTGGTATGACAGGTACCAGCCCACCTGCCCTCCCTGCCCCGCACACACCAGGTGAGCCTTGTCGCGACCTGGGTGTAAAAAGGTGAGGACTAAGGTAGGCTGATAGTTTTATTTTTAAGATTAAGCTGACAGACCAATGGCAAGTAAAAGAAGCCCAACTACGAAGGAAATAGTTGTCAAATAAGATATCTATTTTAGTGTCAATGGTGTCTTTGATTAAGTTGAGGAAATATATTCCTTTTTTCTTTCTCTTTTGCGATGCTCAAGTGATAATGAGGGATTACGGATAAAGAACATAAAAGCAAAGTAAGCGAAGACTTGTTTTTAGGAAACGGATCATTGGAAGCTTATAAACGGCAACAATTAAATTAACTATGAAACTGATGTATAAAGAGTCCTAAAGCAGAGTATATTCAGTATAACAAGGCCAGTTTAATACGCACGACAAATGCCAAAATAACTTGAACGTTTCTTTATAACTAATGAGAACAAAGCACTCGTGAGCACCACATATATATGCAATACGGGAAGTTTAAAATTTCCGAGTGAACGACGAGAAAAGTTGTTATTAAGATAATGAAGTATCGAACTCCAACCTCTCCGAGGCCGGTCCTGTCCACCCACCGAGTACCGTGATGAGGCTGGCCACGTCCCGGGCGACGATGGGCGTGGCGTACTGGGAGCTGCGTGACGGAGCGTCCGAGTCACCACACCCGCGCAGGTCCAGGGCCACGACACTGCAAGGAGTGTACCTGCTCACCGCCACCACCACAATAGCAACACCAACAATACCAACAACAACTAGTGATACCTTTATACAGTTATGCCTAAATAATCGGCCGCCTCGTGGACGACAGAATGGAGAATAAGCAAAAACTAGAAAGAATGAACACGATTGATTTTAAATGTCTAATATTTTAGATGATTTTCATGTCACTCAGTGTTCTTGGGTAGGATTTCTTTTCTTGGCTACCTGTACGTCTGCGCCAAGAAGTGTTTTCCCCACCAGTACTGCCACTGTCGTTACGTGTATCGTCTTCGTAAGTGCACGTCTTATAAAAAGATGCCAGATTATCGCTGTCCTCTCCACCATCACTCTTGTACCAAGGAGTGTTTGGCCTACTAATACAATCACTCCTGATACTAGTGTCCTTAAATAACTACTTTTAGCAAGGGAGTATTCTCTTATCAACCCCCCCCCCCCCCCTTACCATCACCATTACTGGTACGCGTATAAGCACCCCCGCTCTCAAAGTGCCTTTGTTGTTACTATTGTAATCAAAATGACACCGTGACTATTTATATGAAAAGTACATACCTGCAACCACTGGTGCCACCTTGCATAATCATTATTGTAAACATTTTATCCACCAGTATAACGACATGTACTACCATTTCCACTCTTATTACAATCATACTACTACTGCCACTGCTATCGCCACTTAAATGCACAGCCACTAACACCACCAGTAATGTTATTGTTATAGATACATCCACCATTTGACGCTTGCATTATCACTGCCACCGCTATAAACTTGCAATAATAAAAAATGCACTGTAATAACTTCTGTAACTATTATCAATACCCTAATACATGACAATTCCTCCTACCACTAAACGCACCAACAGAACATAAACGGTGCGTCTACCATCGTGACCCTACCTTAACACCCCCACCTGTATTACAACCACTGTGACTAATACCATCAAGACTGTAACAAACCACCACCACAGCAACAAGCACCACCAAACAATAGATCTACCAATACGACAATATGTGTCTACATTTAGAGACGTCCATTAATGATAAAAAAAAAACATCAATTCTTTGATCTTAAGTGCTTTGATTCGTATGTCCGAGGTCTGTCACACGCTGAATGTCAGGTAAACTATAGCATGTCTATGTGTAACTCTTCAAAGATTTAGACGGAGAGTGCCAACTGATAATCATGGATTTCTACCATTAACTATGCCCGTTGTTATATTCCTGAAGTTAACTTACTTCAATGACAGCTGCCATATTTAGACAGTATATTGTTGGAACACAGTTGTGAAATGACTTCATGTAGACCCAAGAAGAGAGCAGTTTAGATTTAGAATACTTAACACATAGGCCAACGTTTGTACTGTCCCATATACAACACGGCGGCGGCAGTTCCTCAGTCTATTCCCGCCACATTACGCCGCAGCAGCGCACCAGTCCCTTGCCCCAATACAACATTTTGACAGCTCACCAGAAGTCGAGGCTGAGGGTGGTGATCTGCTTTCGCCACGTGAACCAGAAGTCCGGCGCCCCATGCAGCATCACCACCAGCTGGGCCTCGGGGTTGCCTGCCTCCACGTAGTGAAGTTTGACGTTCTGCTGAGTAACGGAAGGAAGACACACACACAATACTTCAGATAATGGACGTGTGCTCATTAAGCAATGAAAGAAAATACATTGGCTAAAGAATGAATGAATTTATAATGGACACATATGCTTGACACTTAAAATAATCCATGGATAACAATGAGGCGACATATAACATTGTGAATTTAGATAATTAATACATATGAATTTATGAAGGAATGACATCAACTGTAAATGATAGGTTGATACAAAAAAGTACCAGTGAACTTGATGAAGCAATACAAAAATAGGATCGTTCCTTTTTACATATATTACTAGTGAATTTAGTGATGTATTACACCCTAACACTGACTTGTTTCCATTATATTACAGGTGATTCATGGAATAAGGGCAAATATATATATATATATATATATATATATATATATATATATATATATATATATATATATATATATTTTTTTTTTTTTTTTTTTTACGTTGTTGCCTATTGCGCCGAGGCATCTTCCCGGTGGGGCCTGATGGTCGGCCCAAGGCTTCTTCTAGGTGGGGCCTGATGGTCGGCCCAGCCTGTTCTGGCGCAGGCGAGTGTTTATAGCGCCATCTTGCATTGGCTCATGCTGCCCGGAACTCGTACTTGATTCGCTTGGACGGCTTCCTCTAGAGTCCGGGTTGATGGGTGGTCTTCAGGACAGCATGTGGTTAGTTTTAAGCCACTCGGCGGTGACCGAAAATCCGAGTGGTAGCGTGAGGATTCGAACCCGCGTCGTCCATCACGCGGCGAATGTGGTCCAGTACGCTATCACTTCTACCCTATATATATATATATATATATATATATATATATATGTATATATATATATATATATATATATATATATATATATATATATATATATATATATATATATATATATATATATATATATATATATATATATATATATATATATATATATATATATATATATATATATATATATATATATATATATATATATATATATATATATATATATATATATATATATATATATAGATATATATATATATATATATATATATATATATATATATATATATATATATATATATATATATACATATATACATATATACATATATATATATATATATATATATATATATATATATATATATATATATATATATATATATATATTGGAAAGGGGGGGGGGGCCTATATCACTGGTAACCTTTCTTGAGGGATCTCGTGAATGACCCCAGCCCGTTAGTTGCGCAGGCGAATTTTCTTTACAGTGGCTACCGTGATATACGAGTAAAACTCTTTCCATCGTTGGCCCATGCTGCTCCTCCGTGCTCCACTTGACCGAAGTCGATTAAGTTAGGGTTGACTGAAGATCTTGGCAGCATGTGGGTAATCTTCCGCAGTTGGCGATGGTTGAAAATTGTCAACGTTCATCGATGGGACTTGAACCCAGGTCCCATGGCTCACCACACCAACATGCTGACCAGTCGGTCATCGCTGACGCCGCCGCCGCCGTCGCTGCCGCGCGCGCGCTCTCTCTCTCTCTCTCTCTCTCTCTCTCTCTCTCTCTCTCTCTCTCTCTCTCTCTCTCTCTCTCTCTCTCTCTCTCTCTCTCTCTCTCTCTCTCTCTCTCTCTCTCTCTCTCTCTCTCTCTCTCTCTCTCTCTCTCTCTCTCTCTCTCTCTCTCTCTCTCTCTCTCTCTCTCTCTCTCTCTCTCTCTCTCTCTCTCTCTCTCTCTCTCTCTCTCTCTCTCTCTCTCTCTCTCTCTCTCTCTCTCTCTCTCTCTCTCTCTCTCTCTCTCTCTCTCTCTCTCTCTCTCTCTCTCTCTCTCTCTCTCTCTCTCTCTCTCTCTCTCTCTCTCTCTCTCTCTCTCTCTCTCTCTCTCTCTCTCTCTCTCTCTCTCTCTCTCTCTCTCTCTCTCTCTCTCTCTCTCTCTCTCTCTCTCTCTCTCTCTCTCTCTCTCTCTCTCTCTCTCTCTCTCTCTCTCTCTCTCTCTCTCTCTCTCTCTCTCTCTCTCTCTCTCTCTCTCTCTCTCTCTCTCTCTCTCTCTCTCTCTCTCTCTCTCTCTCTCTCTCTCTCTCTCATAAACTTTGTTTTTAGGTACTGCTATTAGGTGATCATCCGTGACGTATTAGCGAGACAAGCGATGGTTACCTTAGACATTCTAACGAATGTTCCAAAGTAAGTCAGCATATTTATATAATACATGCTTGTTAAGATATTAGGTGATCAACGGAAGGAATAAGAATGAAAAGGAAATATACAAGAATAATAATATGAAATGCACAAAAAACAGGAATAGAACAAACACGACACGAAGTGCAATTCAGACGGAAGACACGCAGTTTCGTCTGAGATGACACACAAAATGTTAAAACAAAGAAACACAAAAATTAAACCAATAAATAGAATTAGTAGATAAAAATCACACACAAAAAATAAAACGAAAAAAATTTTGAAGAAAAATATCCAAATAATCCACAAGAAAACTAAGAACTCCAAACATTAAACTGAAAAAAGACAAGCAAAGATCTTTACGAGATGTAAGATTCAGAACTCACTTGCAGCTTGAGGAACTTGTGTCTGCCGAGGTCAGGGTGCTCCAGGCAGGGCGGGGGCGCGTCCCTCACCCTTGGGTCCCTCACGGCGCCCCGCATAAACGCGAACACCAGCCGCGTCAGGACCACCGTGCCGAACACCACCGCCAACACCCACTCTAGACAGGTGTGCAGGCAGGCCAGCACCCACCATTTCACCGCTGCCGTCCAGCCCATCCCCGACCTTGCCGGCCACCGATCACACACTGTGTGGGGAAAAGGTATTCATTAAAATAACAGAATAGATGAAAAAAAAACCGATGCGAAGCATAAGTGAAGGTTGCAAATATCTTGCAATTAAAAGCTTTGAGCATTTTTTTGGATGTGTGTACACACACACTCACACACACACTCAAATATGTATATATATATATATATATATATATATATATATATATATATATATATATATATATATATATATATATATATATATAGAAAAATATGTATATATATATATATATATATAGGCGAGGGGAGGAGGAGTAATGGGAGTAAAGGGAGTAATGGGAGAGGACATCTAGCTCATAATATAACCAGGCAGCTTAGAAGTAATTCTAGGGGAGTAACAGAGGACGGGCTAAAAATCTTCTATACTAACAGCAGGAGCCTCAGAAACAAGATAGACTTACTAAGGGGTGAAGCTTGTTCAGAAAATTTTGACATAATAGCGATCACTGAGACATGGATAGACACTGCCAATAGAAATTTTAGATCAGAATTTTAAATAACGGGTTATCAGATGTTTCACAAAGACAGAAGGGGCAGAAAGGGAGGTGGAGTTGCACTATATGTTAAAGACTCACTTAAATGTTTAGTTAACAATTCAGTCAAAAATAACATGGATTCAGAATCAGTTTGGGTGGACGTTTACAAAGGGAAAGAAAAACTAACTCTAGGAGTACAGGCCACCCAACCTTAACAGGCAGGACACGAGCATATTACTACAGGAGATTGGCAGGGCGAGTATGAGTAGAAATGTCTGCGTAATGGAGGACTTTAATTATAGGAATATAGACTGGGAAGACCTAGTGGGTGACCTTAAAGCCGAGGATTTTCTTGAAGTTATACAAGATAATTTCCTTAAGCAGGTAGTTACTGAGCCTACCAGGGGAGATAACATATTAGACTTAGTCCTAACCAATAATGGGAACTTGCTACGTGAGTTGGAGGTGGGCGGAGAGTTAGGAAATAGTGACCACAGAACGGTTCGTTTTATCGTAGACTGGGATGTAACCCGCGAACTAAACCCAGTGTTAGTTCCAGATTTTAGAAGAGCAAATTACGAGGGGCTTCGAAGACATCTTGAAGGGGTAAACTGGGATAATTCAGGGATTCATGAGGGTAAGAGCTGCGGATTGGGGAGCCATGAGAACCAGGTAGAAATGTCTTACAATAATTTAGTTAGAGTAATAGCAGAGGGGCAAAGACAGCATATACCACAGCGAACACTTAGAAAAGAAAAGAAAAATCCTAAGTGGATGACTCGTGGACTAAGACACGAGATAGGGTTAAAGAAGGGAATTTATCAGAAAATAAAGAATGGTGAAACACATCTAAAGGGCCGGTACGTCGAACTATCTAGATTAGTTAAGAAAAACACCAGGATAGCAAAAAGGAACTATGAGATCAAAGTAGCAAATGAGGCGAAAAGTAATCCTAAGGGCTTCTTTCAAATGTATAGAACAAAAACACGGGAGAAAATTGGACCGCTGAAAACAAACACAGGGGAGCTAGTAGAAAATTACGAAAATATGAGCACATTGTTGAACGACTACTTCCTTTCAGTATTCACACAGGAGGATCGAACGACTGTTCCGGAAAGGGTTCAGGTGTACGAGGGCGGGGATGGCGATAAATTGAGGGATATAATCATTACCAGGCAAGTAGTTCAGGATGAGATAGATAAGCTTAAGAAGAACAAGTCGCCAGGTCCTGACAGGATATTCCCGAGGGTATTAAAGGAATTAGGTTATGTACTCAGTGACCCACTAACCGACATCTTTAAGATGTCGGTAAATACTGGCTATGTGCCGAGCCTATGGAGAGTAGCTAATGTGACGCCGATTTTCAAAAAGGGGGACAGGTCAGTTGCTTCAAATTATCGCCCAATTAGCTTAACATCGGTTATAGGCAAGATGCTGGAGTCCATAATGGCCAGGAACATTCGGGAGCATCTAGAGAAACATAGCTTAATTCATGACTCGCAGCATGGGTTCACTAAAGGTAGGTCATGCCTCACCAATCTCTTGTCCTTCTACAATAAAGTATTTGAGACGGTAGACAGAGATGAAAATTATGATGTAATCTATCTTGATTTTAGTAAAGCGTTTGACAAAGTTCCTCACCAACGACTGTTGCTTAAATTACAGGCTCACGGAGTAGAGGGTAAAGTTTTTAACTGGGTCAAAGCGTGGCTTAGCAATAGGAAGCAAAGAGTGCAAATCAAAGGTAAAAGATCTGACTGGGGATGTGTTACAAGCGGGGTCCCACAAGGATCGGTATTAGGTCCACTTTTGTTTATTATTTATATCAATGACTTAGATACAGGATTTAGTAGTGATGTCAGTAAGTTTGCAGATGATACCAAGATCAGTAGAGTAACTGAGTCGGATCAGGACGCTAGTATTCTCCAGGGTGTTATTGTAGGATATCAATGTATTATTTTTATTTAATATCACCACGAATTAGGCATACAATTGTCAATGGAAAAACCCACGACAGATAGATCACGCCACCTTATAGGAATGTCGTCCGTCAGTGTTTACCGTCTCAGTTTTGTATACTTCGCACTCCGATGGTGCGCGGAGGTCACCTTGACATACGTGACCAATTGTAACAATTATTTTCCAACCTGTAACTCGCAACTCCTTCACGAGAGTCCGACTGACACACAACGACAGTCGCTCTCGCTCCGACGCTTCTTGTACATAAAGGCTACGAATATGATTAGCCTTAAGGAAGCTGAAGTCTTAATCAACACCCTTTAAACGCCCCCCGACAAGCCCGTTACAAGGGTGAACTAAACAGATTGTATGACTGGGCGGATAAATGGCAGATAGAGTTCAATGTAGAGAAGTGCAGTATTCTGAGTGGAGGTAGGAACAACCCCTCACATAACTATTGCTTAAATAGCACTCTCATAAGCAGGTCTGGGTGCGAGAGGGATTTAGGGGTCTTAGTGAGCTCTGATCTCCGTCCAAGGGCACAATGCATTCAAGCTAGAAATCGAGCAAATAGGGTACTGGGATTTATTTCAAGGAGCGTAATCAACAGAAGCCCCGAAGTTTTCCTCAAACTATATTTAGCATTAGTTAGACCTCATCTTGACTATGCGGTTCAGTTCTGGTCACCTTACTATAGAATGGATATCAAAATGTTAGAATCGGTGCAGGGGAGGATGACTAAGATGATTCAGGGGTTGAGAAACTTGCCATACGAGGAAAGACTCAAACAGTTAAACTTGCATTCTCTAGAAAGGCGAAGGGTGCGTGGAGACATGATCGAGGTTTATAAATGGATGAAGGACTTTAATAAGGGAGACATTCATAAGGTTTTGTTGGTAAGTGAACCGGGTAGGACACGAAATAATGGGTTTAAACTGGATAAATTCAGATTCAACAGGGACATAGGCAAAACTTGGTTTGCTAACAGGGTGGTGGATGAATGGAATAGGCTTAGCAGTCATGTGGTGAGTGCCAATACAATTGTCACATTCAAAAATAGATTAGATAAATTCATGGACAGCGATATTAGGTGGGGTTAGATACACGGGAGCTACACGGGAGCTTAGGTTCTGAGGAGCTGCCTCGTACAGGCCTACCGGCCTCTTGCAGACTCCTATGTTCTTATGTTCTTATGTTCTTCTTATATATATATAGATATATATATATATATATATATATATATATATATATATATATATATATATATATATATATATATATATATATATATATATCATCATCATCACCACTTTGTTTAACGTCCGTTTTCACTCTTCCTGAGCGGTTGGACGCTTTATGGCTCTCCTCCAATCTACTCTGTCTTCTGTCCGATGCTCATCCAATCCCATCAATGCCATATCTTCCTGTATAGACCTTCTCCTCGTTTACCTAGAACTACCAACTGGTCTCCTTCCTTCTACCTCTAATCTCTCAAAAACTCCCAGCACTGTATCCTCACCTGCACTCTTCACATGTCCAAACCATCGGAGTCTTTCCCTTCTGAGCACTGTTTCCATGCACATGTCCTCTACTCCACATCCGTTAGCTACATCTGCACTGGACACCCTATATCGCCACCTCATCCCCGCCATATTCCTCAGCATTCTGCGATCACTTGCTCTCAATACCTCCATCAATTTTCTAGTTAGAGCCCATGTTTCTGCTCCATACAACATCACTGATCTAATACACGCTTGGTACACCCCTGCTCTGCTCTGTACAGAGATGCTACGACTCACGAGCAGACTAGCCACCTCCCTCCACTTTAACCACGCTGCCGCCACTCTCGCTCTGACTGTCCTCTCCACTGTACATCTCCCAAATAACAGAAATGTTCTACCTCATCCAGCTTTCCTCCATTCACCTCTAGTTTATCCCTCTCAGTTTCTTGTCCTTGCTGTCTACTTACACAAGCTGGGCATATCAAATTCTGCACTCCTCTTACATTTCTGAGGCCTGAACATCTAAGGTGGCACCACTGCCTGCAACATGTGCACAAGACAGAATTTACACCTACTCCCTTCCCACAGCATCCACATGGATATTTTCCTGATTTAATCTTTTCTCTTGCTTCTTTTCCAGTCACCATGTACTTTGTTTTTTCCATATTAATTTTCAAACCTCTCTTCTCCATTCCTTCCTTCCATTTATTAAACTTTTCTTTCACTTCTTCTGCTGTCTCTGCATTTACTAGGCCAAATCATCTGCATACAGCACCTCCCATGGTGCCTCTCCTCTTCCTCAAGAGGGGGCTAAGGGCAGTTCCCTGGTGAACCCCCACTCCAATTTCGAACTCATCTGATGATCCCACCACTGTTTTCCTTCTCGATTTTGTACCTTCATATAGTCCCATCACCGATTCAACTAATCTTTCTGGTAGTCTTTGCCTACTCAATGCCCATCTTATAATTTCCCTTGGTACTCTGTCAAATGCCTTCTCTAGATCTACAAACACATGATATAATCTCCTCCTCTTCTCCATAAACCTTTCCTGAAGCCCTCTCCTAGTATATATTGCTTCAGTTGTTGATCTCCCAGGGCAAAAGCCAAACTGAAATTTATCGATTCATATTATCCTTCTCAGCCTCTTCTCCAGGACTTTTTCGTATACCTTCATGCCATGCTCCAGTAACCTTTGGGGGTGTACCACATTTCAAAGCATCTCCTTTCCCTTTAAAAATGGGTATAGTGTAGCTTCCTTTCCTGTCTTCTGGTATCTCTCCCTTTTTTAATTCATCGTTTAACACTCTTGTCAATTCCACCACTCCTTCCTTTTCTGCTGCTTTTATTAAATCTACTGTTAGCCCTGAAGGACCTGCTGCTCTACCATTTTTCATTTCCTTAAGTACTTCTTTTACTTCCTCTTCCATATTTTTTTTCTTCTGGACCTTCTACTTTTTCAGTTTCATTTATCGTATATTCATTTTCCTCATTTAATAGTTCACTGAAATATTTACTCCATCTTTCCAATATCTTTTCTTTTTCCACCATGATGTTCCCTCCATCTTTTACAAACTTTGCCCCAACTACATCTGCTCTCTCTTTCTTTTTAATTGTTTCGCAATTTTAAACATCTCATCTTTTTTAAATGTCTCCCTTCTCTCTCCCTCACCAACTCTTCTGTTGCCTTCTTCTTTGCCTTCACTACCTCTTTTCTTGCCTTTTTCTTCTTTTCTTTAAACACCTCTCTATCTTCCTCCTCCTTTGTCTTCTGCCATTTCTTGTATGCCTCTTTCTTTTCCTTGATGGCCTGCTGCACTATTCCATTCCACCACCATGTCTCTCCCTCCTTTCTTCTAATTCCTTTTGTTTCACCACACACTTCTCTCCCTGCTTTCATGATAGTTTCTTTCAATTGTTCCCATCCTCTATTATTTTCCTCATTTTCCCTTTTCATTCTTTGTTCAAACTCTCTTCTGGTTTCCTCCTCCCTCAGCTTCCACACTTTTATTTTTCTTTCTTCTTTCTTTTTTATCTTTTTCTTTCCTATCTTCGTGACTATGTCAGCACACAGAAGTCTATGTTGTGGCAGGCACGCTTCCCCCGGGATCACCTTCACGTCTTTTATCCAAAAATCTTCATCCTTTCTGTACACTAGATAGTCTACTTGCGTTTCCCTGACAAAACTCCAATACTTTCTCACCTTCTTTGTTTCTTTCTCCGTAACCATACACACCCATTACTTCCTCAAATCCATCTCTACTTTGCCCTATATGACCATTCAAATCTCCTCCAATAAACACCTTCTCATTTCTTAGACCTGCCATCTCGTCATCCAGCACTCCCCAAAACTCCTCCTTCTCCTCGTCTGTCCTCCCCACCTGAGTGGCATACACAGAGACAACAGTGAATAGTTTCTTTACTATTACCATTCTTACTAGCATTATCCTTGATGTTATCCTCATCACTTCAATTACATCTTCAATTAGCTCCTTCTGCTTCCTTCATCCTTAAATTGCACTTACTGCACACAACAAATGGCAACCTTTCTCCTACCCAGCATCTCCACCACTTCCTTGCTTCTTCCTCTCACCGTCCTTATTCTAAAGCTAACTCCGGAGATTCTTCGCACCCCTTCCCCACTTAAGGGCTGCCGGGTACTGGGGGCCATATTCTGAAATCGAGCCATTATCAATTTTTGGCGCAAGATTTTCCAGGTGCATGCCCTTGCTAACCCAACCACGCCTTAGCAGTAAACAGCAGGCTGGCGGCCCACTGTAAGCGAAATGGTTGGCTTTTCCTTGACAATTGGGACCTCTTTTACAATAAAGGCACCTTTTATGCCAAGGATGGCGTGCACCTGTCACTCCAGGGGGTGGAGGTTTTCGCAGACTCCCTCGAGCGATCACTTAGCACCCTACAAATTTTTTTTAGAGTAGGCGAGGGGGGAGGGCCTGTCAATGCATCGCAGACTGGGACTAGGGGGCGCAGGAGAAATCGAAAGGATATAAGAAAGGATGGGCTAACGGCTTATTACACCAACAGTAGGAGTCTCAGGAACAAAATAGATCTACTGAGGGGGAAAGCATGTGTCGAGAAATTCGACATTATAACTATCACGGAAACATGGGTGGATACTGCCAACAAAAACTTCATGTCTGAGTATGAAATAGATGGTTACCAGATGTTTCACAAAGATAGAAAGGGAAGAAGGGGAGGGGGGGTGGCACTGTATGTTAAAGACACTTAAATGTTCCGCTAACAACTCTATTCAAACAAATGGCGACTCAGAATCAGTTTGGGTGGACGTCCACAAAGGGAGAGATAAACTAATTCTAGGGGTTCTTTACAGGCCACCCAACCTCAGCAGGCAGGACACTGATATATTACTACAAGAGGTAGGCAGGGCGAGCAGGAGCAAAAATGTCTGCATAATGGGGGATTTTAACTATAGGAATATAGATTGGGAAGGCGTGGTGGGTGATCTAGAGTCTGAGGATTTTCTGAAAGTAATACAAGATAATTTTCTCAAGCAGGCAGTAACAGAGCCCACCAGGGGTAACAACATTCTGGACTTGGTCTTAACTAACACCGAGTATATGATCAGCGAGCTAGATGTTGGGGGAGAATTAGGTGGCAATGATCACAAGGAAATTAGGTTTAAATTAGACTGGGCGGTGACCCATGAACTCAACCCTGTGTTGGTGCCCGACTTTAGAAGAGCTGATTATGAGGGGCTCAGAAGACACCTTGAGGAGGTAAATTGGGAAACCTTAGGGCTGGATGAGGGCCAGATCTCAGGGCTGGAACCGGAAAGACAGGGGAACCAAGTAGAAATGACCTACAATAATTTAGTTAGAGAAATTGCAGAGGGTCAGAGACAGCATATCCCTTACCAAGCACGTAGGAAGAAAAATAACGACCCCAAATGGATGACCCGCAGACTCAAGCATGAAATAGGCTTGAACTTTAAGAGAGGAATTTATAGGAAAATAAAGAACGGAGAGATCCACCTCAGGGGTAGGTATGTTGAGCTAGCCAGGTCGGTGAAGAAGAACACCCGCCTAGCAAAAAGAAATTATGAGATTAGGGTAGCCAACGAGGCCAAGAGCGATCCCAAGGGCTTCTTCAAATTGTACAGGACGAAAACAAGGGACAGAATTGGACCGTTGAAAACAAACACGGGCGAGCTCGTTGAGAATGGAGAAGATATGAGCCAAATGATGAATGACAATTTCCTCTCAGTTTTCACGCAGGAAAATCTAACAACCATTCCGGAGAGAGTTCAGATATATGAGGGTGACGAGAACGACAAGTTGAGGGATGTGATCATCACTAGGCAAGTAGTCCAGGATGAGATTGGTAGGTTGAAGAAAAACAAATCGCCGGGCCCAGACGAAGTATTCCCAAGGGTTCTGAAAGAGTGCAAGGAAGTCCTTAGTGGCCCTCTTGCTGATATCTTTAAGATGTCGGTAAATTCTGGGTATGTGCCCAATCAATGGAAAGTAGCTAATGTGACGCCGATTTTCAAAAAGGGAGACAAGTCAGCCACCTCAAACTATCGCCCAATTAGCTTAACATCAGTTGTAGGAAAGATGTTAGAGTCAATTATAGCCCGGAGCATTCGGGACCATCTAGAAAAGCATAATTTAATTCATGATTCACAACATGGATTCACTAAGGGTATGTCTTGCCTTACTAACCTGTTGTCCTTCTACACTAAAGTATTCGAGGCGGTTGACCGAGATGAAAACTATGACATACTGTATCTAGATTTCAGTAAAGCGTTCGACAAAGTCCCTCATCACCGGCTATTACTAAAATTACAGGCTCATGGCGTAGATGGGAAAGTTTTGAACTGGATCAGGGCGTGGCTTAGTGGTAGGAAGCAGAGAGTGCAAATCAATGGTAGGAAATCTGAATGGGGCAGTGTTACGAGTGGAGTCCCACAGGGGTCGGTGCTGGGTCCTCTGCTTTTTATTATTTACATCAATGACTTGGACACAGGAATTAGTAGCGATGTCAGTAAGTTCGCAGATGATACCAATATCGGTAGAGTAATCCAATCAGACAGCGACGCTACCGTTCTCCAGGATGAGCTTGACAGACTATATGATTGAACGAGGAAGTGGCAGATGGAATTCAATGTCGGGAAGTGTAGCATTTTGAGCGTAGGTAGGAATAACCCCTTACACAATTACGCCTTAAATGACACTCCTCTAAACAGGTCTGGGCGTGAGAGAGACTTAGGAGTCCTAGTGAGCGCTGACCTCCGTCCTAGAGCTCAATGCAACCAGGCAAAAAATCGGGCAAACAGAGTACTAGGTTTCATATCAAGGAGCGTGAGCAATAGAAGCCCTGAAGTCATCCTCAAACTTTACTTAGCACTAGTCAGACCTCATCTCGATTATGCAGTTCAGTTCTGGTCCCCCTACTATAGAATGGATATCAAGATGTTAGAATCTGTACAGAGGAGGATGACAAAGATGATTCAGGGGGTGAGAAACTTGCCTTATGAAGACAGGCTGAAGCAATTAAATCTACATTCTCTAGAAAGGCGAAGGGTGCGAGGAGACTTGATCGAAGTTTATAAATGGATGAAGGGATTTAATAAAGGGGATGTCAATAAAATTTTGAGAGTGAAAGAGCCAGGTAGGACGCGTGGAAATGGTTTTAAATGAGACAAATTCAGATTCAACAAAGACATAGGCAAGAATTGGTTCACCAATAGAGTGGTGGACGAATGGAACAGGCTTGGGAGCCATGTTGTGGGTGCCAATACCATAGATACATTCAAGAAGAGGTTAGATAAAGCCATGGATGGTGAGGTAAGGTGGGGTTGAGTGTACAGGAGCTGCCTTGTATAGGCCAACCGGCCTCTTGCAGACTCCTTACGTTCTTATGTTCTTATGTTCTTATTATAAGTGGTGGCCCTAGCCTTTGCCTGAACGACAAAGGCAAACCCTACAAGGCAGCAGGGGGCTATGAGGTTTACCACCCACTATTTCACCCATAGCTGGGACTGGATGGCCATTGTCTCTGATAAAAATGAGTATATATATATATATATATATATATATATATATATATATATATATATATATCTATATATATATATATATATATATATATATATATATATATATATATATATATATATATTTTATACCAGAGCCTTTGCACTCCTACTAACCATGATCTTTACATTTCTGCCCGGAATCATGCAGAATTTATTCTTCGACTTATCAAAATCTCTTTCATCAATAGTAAATGTCAAAACCTTGCTTGTTTTAATTCTTACCGTGACTTCTGGCACCTATCCAAAAAAGTGTCCTCCATTTTCACTTCTTCATCTTTCCCTTCTCTCCTTAACCCTGACAGCAGCTCCGCCGTCTCATCTATCTCTAAGGCTGAACTCTTATCTCAAACTATCTGTAAAAACTCCACTTTGGACGATTCTGGTCACATTCCTCCTACTCATCCCCCCTCTGACTCCTTTATGCCTGTTATTAAGATTTTTCACAATGATGTTTTCTATGCCTTCTCTAGCCTCAACTCTCAGAAGGCTTATGGACCTAATGGAGTGCCTCCTATTGTCCTTAAAAACTGTGCTTCCGTGCTGACACCCTGCCTGGTCAAGCTCTTTCGTCTCTGCCTATCAACGTCTATCTTTCCTTCCTGCTGGAAGTACGCCTTTGTACAGCCTGTGCCTAAGAAGGGTGACCGTTCTAATCCCTCAAACTGCCGCCCTATACCTTTACTTTCCTGTCTATCTAAAGCTTTTGAATCAATCCTTAACCGGAAGATTCAAAAGCACCTTTCCACTTCTAACCTTCTATATGATCGCCAGTATGGGTTCCGCAAGGGGCTTTCTACTGGCGATCTTCTTATTCTATTAACTGATTCTTGGTCATCCTCTCTTAGCCGTTTCGGCGAAACTTTCTCTGTTGCGCTAGACATATCGAAAGCCTTCGATAGAGTTTGACACAAGTCTTTGCTTTCGGATTCTATCCCTCTCTCTGTTCCTTTATCTCCAGTGTCCCTTCCGGCCGTTCTATCTCAGCGGTGGTAGACGGTCACTGTTCTTCCCCTAAACCTATCAACAATGGTGTTCCACAGGGCTCTGTCCTATCACCCACTCTCTTCCTGTTATTCATCAATGATCTTATTTCCATAACAAACTGTCCTGCCCACTCATACGCCGACGACTCCACTCTGCACTATTCAACTTCTTTCAATAGAAGGCCATCCCAACAGGAGGCTGTAGAACGCTTAACCTCAGACCTTGCTAGCATTTCCGATTGGGGTAGAAGGAACCTTGTGTCCTTCAATACCTCAAAAACTAAATTTCTCCACCTATCAATTCGACACAATCTTTCAAACATCTATCCCCTATTCTTCGAAAACACTCAGCTGTCATCTTCTTCAACATTAAATATCCTCGGATTATCCTTAAAATCTTAACTGGAAACTTCACATCTCCTCTCTCACTAAATCAGCTTCCTCGAGGTTGGGCGTTCTGTATTGTCTCCGCCAGTTCTTCTCCCCCGCACAGTTACTATCCATATACAGGGGCCTTGTCCGCCCTCGTATGGAGTATGCATTTCACGTGTGGGGGGCCTCCACTCACACAGCTCTTCTGGACAGAGTGGAGTATAAGGCTCTTCGTCTCATCAGCTCTCCTCCTCCTACTGATAGTCTTCTACCTCTTAAATTCCGTAGCGATGTTGCCTCTCTTTCTATCTTCTATCGATATTTTCACACTGACTGCTCTTCTGAACTTGCTAACTGCATGCCTCCCCCCCTCCCGCGGCCCCACTGCACACGACTTTCTACTCATGCTCATCCCTATACTGTCCAAACCTTTTATGCAAGAGTTAACCAGCATCTTTACTCTTTCATCCCTCACGCTGGTAAACTCTGGAACAATCTTCCTTCATTTGTATTTCCTCCTGCCTACGACTTGAACTCTTTCAAGAGGAGGGTATCAGAACAACTCTCCTCCCGAAATTGACCTCTCTTTTTGGCCACTCCTTTGTACTCTATTCAGGAGCAGTATGTAGCGGGCTTTTTTTCTTTAATTTTTTTTTTTGTGCCCTTGAACTGTCTCTTTTGCTATATATATATATATATATATATATATATATATATATATATATATATATATATATATATATATATATATATATATATATATATATATATATATATATATATATATATATATATATATATATATATATATATATATATATATATATATATATATATATATATATATATATATATACGAGGGGGGATCAAAAAGTTCGCGGAATTTTTCAGAAAATAATTTATTATTCAAAAAATATGATTTATCTTCAATTTATTTTTCAACATAGTTGCCATCCAGGTCAAGACATTTTTCAAGGCGATGCTTCCAGCTTCGTTAGCCGTCTCTAAAGAACGTCGAAGGTCTTGTTCGAAGCCATGTGTTGACAGTGTTTTTAGCTTCTTCTACATCACTAAAATGAGTTCCTTTTAGCATTTCTTTGAGTTTTGGAAAAAAGGAAGAAGTCTGATCGAACTAAATCTGGACTATAAGGCGGGTGAGGAAGCACTTCCCATCGAAATTCTCGAAGAACTTCTTTTGCAACCCGCGCAGAATGCGCTGGTGCATTGTCATGGTGAAACAAGATCCCACCATGATGTTTCCCTTTACGTTTTTTGACTAATGCCTCTTTCAGCTTCCTTAAAACATTTGCATAGTAGGCTCCTGTCACAGTTCTTTGACCTTCAAGATAATCTATTAATATCACCCCATCTGATTCCCAGAAAATGGTGGCCATCACCTTTTGAGCTGACTTTTGAGATTTGAACTTGATTGGTCCCGATGATCCACGTGGAAGCCACTGTTTTGACTGCTGTTTGGATTCAGGATCATACTGGTAGATCCAGGTTTCATCTCCGGTGATTATTCTGGAGAGGAAATGCTCTTCATTAACCTCAATTTTGTTCAATATTGCTAAAGACAGATCGCTCCGAAGAATCAGCTGATCAGGGCGCAACGCTTTTGGTACCCATCGCGCTGAAAGCTTGCTAAGTCTCAAATTATCGTGCAGAATTGAATTTGCCGAACCATATGAAATGTCTAGGGACTTGGCTAACTGAATAACTGTTATTCTTCGATCCTCTTCAATTAAATTTTGAGCAGCCTCAATGTTTTGGTCATTTTTTGATGTTCCCGGTCTTCCACTGCGATGGTCGTCTTCAAGGTCGTCTCTCCCTTCTTTGAATCGCTGAATCCACTTGTAGACTGCAGTCTTCTTTGGAGAAGTAGTACCATAAACTTTTTCCAAAGCCTCCATAATCTGTGTCCCTTTCCATTCAAGTTTCACCAGAAATTTCATATTCGATCTTATCTCAAAATAACTATTTTCCATGGTTTCAAAAGGAGCTTTTTTAAAGGAGGGTCTGTGTTCTACAATAGTCTGCGCAGAACTGATTGCAGGTGACCAATAGCAAGGTACACACTCAGTGATATGTTCTGACATGTTTAATCTTGTTTTAGCCTAATTTTTTTCTTGCTACGATAAAATTCCGCGAACTTTTTGATCTCCCCTCGTGTGTGTGTATATATATATATATATATATATATATATATATATATATATATATATATATATATATATATATATATATATATATATATATATATATTAGGTATGCACAATGACAAATTTTTCGATGCATTAAAAGTATACCTGATGCAATAGTTTTGTGAATTATTGCATAGTGGAAAGAGAAAAGTTCTTTTTTTCTTTTTTTCCTCTACGATTAGCACACTTGTGTACGAAGCCTGCTGGGTGCTTGGAACATAAAACGGTAAGTTATTGCAAGTCCTGTTCACTGTAACACAGCCTTAAAGTTGGTGGCAATGGTGTCAAAGATTCTAACCTTCAGTTTGATAATATTCAAACCTTTGTTAATATACGGAATTTTTAACATTACCCTGAGGGAAAAATTAATGGTGGAGATAAAAGGGGACGAGGTGACTAGGGATTTGGGCATCTTTTTCCATTATATTGATTTGGATAAATTCAAGTTCATGGAGGAAATAGGCAAGAACTGGTTGACGAACACGGTAGTGGATGAGTGGAACAAATTGAGAAGTCTTTAAGGAAAATATAATCGAAAGCTTTCATTAATAGGAGGTTTGATGGGATGGGGAGGGAAGCTGGTGAATAACTCACTCTCAGGAGCTGTCATGTGTATGCTGTTTGGCCTCGTAGTCTCCTTATACCCTCGTGTGCTGGTGAAATGTGTGGGTTAGGAGGTTCCAGTGATAGGATGCACGATCATGCCGGAGAAAGGATAGTTGCCTTCAGATACGACTTCCATGAATTTCTTCCTATAGGGCTATGTTAAGAATATCACGTAAGATATTGGTTCAGGAAATCAATGTCTTGAAGGGAAGGATCATTGACTTTATGGCCACCACCTGGAAGGGTTTAGCGTATTTTCATGAAAAAAAGTTTAAAAATTATGCTTATTATTTCTTCTCCCAGTTTAATGCCTTTTTTTATTAAAGTAATAGTATCGAAGCACTATGCAACGGAGACTATGTAGTAGTATATTTCTCGCTTGTGTAATCTTCCCAAGGCGCCTGTCCTTGACTAATCTAACCTGACTCAACGGCCTCGCGTCATGACCTTCCCGCAATCGTGATACGTGACTAATGAAAAAATGTGTCAGTATCGTTTAACAATACAAATAATCTCCATGCTTTTCTTATTACACTATTTCATTAAATATATTACCTTTATCTAATGACAAATCTTATGCTGTGAGTGCATGTAAAGTTTCGTTCTATCTTTAAACAGCGACATTCGAAAACCTTAGCCAATGACATTCACCTTCGGTCCTTACTTTGCAGGAGGGAACGGAGGTGAGGATGGGAGGGTGAGTGGGTGATGGAGCCAAATGATGATAAATGTGGGTAGATGACCGTGATGGGGCATGAAGTGTTTATTGAAATTAATGATAAGTTTATTGACGTGAAGAGAATAAATATTCACTTTAGGTTCACACTACGCGGGGAGGAATGGAGGTAGTGGGTGGGTGGGTGTTGTGACTAAATAACAGTAAATCAGAGTAAATGAGTATAGTAGAACAGGTGTGGATAAAGTGGAAAATGTGAATACCAAGTTAGCAAGGTTTAATACAGGAAGCATAGGAGTAATAGATGCTCTGTGGGTGTGAGATTCAAATAATGGAAAATGTAGGTCGATCAGCGTTGTAGTCAATGTGAACAGACTGATAGATGTGGATACGAAATGGATAAGGTGAGGTAGTGGGAGTGGACTAGTAGGTGCTGGGTGGATGGATGATGCGGTTAAACACTTGAAACGTTTGTGGATGAGGGTGGCAAGATGGGTTTGGGGGTGGCAAGATGGATTTGGGGGTGGTAAGATGGGTTTGGGGGTGGCAAGATGGATTTGGGGGTGGTAAGATGGGTTTGGGGGTAGTAAGATGGGTTTGGGGTGGCAAGTTGGGTTTGGGGGTGGCAATATGGGTTTGGGGTGGCAAGATGGGTTTGGGGTGGTAAGATGGGTTTGGGGTGGCAAGATGGATTTGGGGGTGGTAAGATGGGTTTGGGGTAGTAAGATGGGTTTGGGGTGGCAAGATGGGTTTGGGGTGGCAAAATGGGTTTGGGGTGGCAAGATGGGTTTGGGGGGGGCAAGATGGGTTTGGGGGTGGTAAGATGGGTTTATGGGTGGCAAGATGGGTTTGGGGTGGTAAGATGGGTTTGGGGTAGCAAGATGGGTTTGGGGTGGCAAGATGGATTTGGGGTGGTAAGAAGGGTTTGGGGTGGCAGGATGGGTTTGAGGGTGGTAAGAAGGGTTTGGGGTGGCAAGATGGGTTTGGGGTGGTAAGAAGGGTTTGGGGGTAGATGGGTTTGGGGTGGTAAGAAGGGTTTGGGGTGGCAAGATGGGTTTGGGGTGGTAAGATGGGTTTGGGGTGGTAAGAAGGGTTTGGGGGTGGCAAGATGGGTCTGCGGGTGGTAAGATGGGTTAAGGGGTGGCAAGATGGGTTTGGGGGTGGTAAGATGGGTTTGGGGTGGTAAGATGGGTTTGGGGGTGGTAAGATGGGTTTGGGGATGGTAAGATGGGTTTGGGGTGGTAAGATGGGTTTAGGGGTGGCAAGATGGGTTGGGGTGGTAAGATGGGTTTGGGAGTGGTAAGAAGGGTTTGGGGGTGGCAAGATGGGTTTGAGGGTGGTAAGAAAGGTTTGCGGGTGGCAAGATGGGTTTGGGGGTGGTAAGATGGGTTAAGGGGTGGCAAAATGGGTTTTGGGGTGGTAAGATGGGTTTGGGGGTTGTGAGATGGGTTTGGTGGTGGTAAGATGGGTTTGGGGGTGGCAAGATGGGTTTAGGGGTGGCAAGATGGGTTTGGGGGTAGCAAGATGGGTTTGCGGGTGGCAAGATTGGTTTTGGGGGTGGTTAGATGGGTTTGGGGGTGGAAAGATGGGTTTGAGGGTGGTAAGATGGGTTTGGGGTGGTAAGATGGGTTTGGGGTGGCAAGTTGGGTTTGGGGGTGGTAAGATGGGTTTGGGGGTGGTAAGATGGGTTTGGGGGTGGTAAGATGGGTTTAGTGGTGGCAAGATGGGTTTGGGGTGGTAAGATGGGATTGGGGGTGGCAAGATGGGTTTGAGGGTGGTAAGATGGGTTTGGCGGTGGTAAGATGGGTTTGGGGGTGGTAAGATGGGTTTGGGGGTGGTAAGATGGGTTTGGGGGTGGTGGTAAGATGGGTTTGGGGATGGTAAGATGGGTTAAGGGGTGGCAAGATGGGTTTGGGGGTGGTAAGATGGGTTTGGGGGTGGTAAGAAGGGTTTGGGGTCGCAAGATGGGTTTGAGGGTAAGATGGGTTTGGGGTGGTAAGATAGGTTTGGGGTGGTAAGATGGGTTTGGGGTGGTAAGATGGGTTTGGGGTGGTAAGTGGGGTTTGGGGGTGGCAAGTGGGTTTTGGGGGTGGCAAGATGGGTTTGGGGTGGTAAGATGGGTTTGGGGGTGGTAAGAAGGGTTTGGGGGTGGCAAGATGGGTTTGAGGGTGGTAAGAAAGGTTTGGGGGTGGCAAGATGGGTTTGGGGGTGGTAAGATGGGTTAAGGGGGCAAGGGTTTGGGGTGGTAAGATGGGTTTGGCGTTGGTAAGATGGGTTTGGGGGTGGCAAGATGGGTTTGGGGGTGGCAAGATGGGTTTGGGGTGGTAAGATGGGTTTGGGGTGGCAAGATGGGTTTGGGGTGGTTAGATGGGTTTGGTGTGGAAAGATGGGTTTGGGGGTGGTAAGATGGGTTTGGGGGTGGTAAGATGGGTTTGGGGGGGGCAAGATGGGTTTGGGTGTGGTAAGATGGGTTTGGGGTGGTAAGATGGGTTTGGGGTGGTAAGATGGGTTTGTGGTGGCAAGATGGGTTTGGGGTGGTAAGATGGGATTGGGGTGGCAAGATGGGTTTGAGGGTGGTAAGATGGGTTTGGGGTGGTAAGATGGGTTTGGGGTGGTAAGATGGGTTTGGGGTGGTAAGATGGGTTTGGGGTAAGATGGGTTTGGGGTGGTAAGATGGGTTTGGGGTGGCAAGATGGGTTTGGGGTGGTAAGATGGGTTTGGGGTGTGGTAAGATGGGTTTGGGGTGGCAAGATGGGTTTGCGGGTGGTAAGAAGGGTTTGGGGGTGGCAAGATGGGTCTGCGGGTGGTAAGATGGGTTAAGGGGTGGCAAGATGGGTTTGGGGGTGGTAAGATGGGTTGTGGGGTGGTAAGATGAGTTTGGGGGTGGCAAGATGGGTTTGGGGGTGGCAAGATTTGTTTGAGGGAGGCAAGATGGGTTTGAGGGTGGCAAGATGGGTTTCGGGGTGGCAAGGTGGGTTTGAAGATGGTAGGATGGGTTTGGGGGTGCTAAGATGGGTTTGGGGGTGGCAAGATGGGTTTGGGGGTGGTAAGATGGGTTTGGGGGTGGTAAGATGGGTTTGGGAGTGGCAAACTGGGTTTGGGGGTGGCAAGATGGGTTTGGGTTTGGCAAGATGGGTTTGAGGGTGGTAAGATGGGTTTGGGGGTGGTAAGATGGGTTTGGGGTGGCAAGATGGGTTTGAGGGTGGCAAGATGGGTTTGGGGGTGGCAAGATGGGTTTGAGGGTGGCAAGATGGGTTTGAGGGTGGCAAGATGGGTTTGGGGGTGGAAAGATGGGTTTGGGAGTGGTAAGATGGGTTTGGGGGTGGCAAGATGGGTTTGTGGGTAGCAAGAGGGGCTTAGGGGTGGTAAGATGGGTTTGGGGGTGGCAAGATAGGTTTGAGGATGGCAAGATTGGTTTGAGGGTGGCAAGATTGGTTTCGGGGTGGCAAGATGGGTTTGGGGGTGATAAGATGGGTTTGGGGTTGATAAGATGGGTTTGGCGGTGGCAAGATGGGTTTGGGAGTGGTAAGATTGGTTTGGGGGTGGTAAGATGGGTTTGGGAGTGGCAAGATGGGTTTGAGGGTAGCAAGATGGGTTTAGGGGTGGCAAGATGGGTTTGAGTTTGAGGGTGGTAAGATGGGTTTGGGAGTGGCAGGATGGGTTTGAGGGTGGTAAGATGGGTTTGGGGGTGGCAAGATGGGTTTGGGGGTGGCAAGATGGGTTTGAGGGTGGCAAGATGGGTTTGAGAGTGGTAAGATTCTTTATTTTTTTTTTTTTTTTTTTTTTTTTTTTTTTTTACGTCGTTGCCTGTTGCGCCGGTAGGCATCTTCCTGGTGGGGCCTGATGGTCGGCCCAAGGCTTCTTTCAGGTGGGGCCTGATGGTCGGCCCAGCCCGTTCTGGCGCAGGCGAGTGTTTATAGTGGCGCCATCTTGCATTGGGTCATGCTGCCCCCCGGAACTCGTTCTTGACTCCCTTGGACGGCTTCCTCAAGAGTCCGGGTTGATGGGTGATCTTCAGGACAGCATGTGGGTAGTTTTAAGCCACTCGGCGGTGACTGAAAAATCCGAGTGGTAGCGTGGGGATTCGAACCCGCGTCGTCCATCACGCGGTGAATGTGGGCCCAGTACGCTACCAGTTCGGCCACCGCCTACAAGATGGGTGGCAAGATGGGTTTGGGGGTGGCAAGATGTGTTTGGGGGTGGCAAGATGGGTTTGGGGGTGGCAAGATGGGTTTGGGGGTAAGATGGGTTTGGTGGCAAGATGGGTGTGTGGGTGGTAAGAAGGGTTTGGGGTGGTAAGATGGGTTTGGGGTGGTAAGATGGGTTTGGGGGTGGCAAGATGGGTGTGTGGGTGGTAAGAAGGGTTTGGGGTGGTAAGAAGGTTTGGGGTGGTAAGATGGGTTTGGGGTGGTAAGATAGGTTTGGGGTGGTAAGATGGGTTGGGGGGTGGTAAGATGGGTTTGGGGGTGGCAAGATGGGTTTGGGGTTGGCAAGATGGGTTTGGAAGTGGCAAGATGGGTTTGGGGGTGGTAAGATGGGTTTAGGGGTGGCAAGATGGGTTTGGGGGTGGCAAGATGGGTTTGGGGGTGGCAAGATGGGTTTGGGGGTGGAAAGAATGGTATGGGTGTGGAAAGAAGGGTTTGAGGTGATAAGAAGGTTTGGGGTGGCTAGATGGGTTTGGGGGTGGTAAGATGGGTTTGGGGGTGGCAAGATGGGTTTGGGGGTGGTAAGATGGGTTTGGGGGTGGCAAGATGGGTTTGGGGTGGCAAGATGGGTTTGGGGTGTGGGATGGGTTTGGGGGTGGTAAGATGGGTTTGAGGGTGGTAAGAAGGGTTTGGGGGTGGCAAGATGGGTTTGGGGGTGGTAAGATGGGTTTGGGGGTGGCAAGATGGGTTTGGGGGTGGCAAGATGGGTTTGGGGGTGGTAAGAAGGGTTTGGGGGTGGCAAGATGGGTTTGGGAATGGTAAGATGGGTTTGGGGTGGTAAGATGGGTTTGGGGGTGGTAAGAAGGGTTTGGGGTGGCAAGATGGGTTTGGGGGTGGTAAGAAGGGTTTGGGAGTGGTAAGATGGGTTTGGGGGTGGTAAGATGGGTTTGGGGATGGTAAGAAGGTTTGGGGTGGCAAGATGGGTTTGGGGGTGGTAAGAAGGGTTTGGTGGTGGCAAGATGGGTTTGGGGGTGGTAAGATGGGTTTGGGGGTGGTAAGATGGGTTTGGGGGTGGTAAGATGGGTTTGGGGGTGGTAAGATGGGTTTGGGGGTGGCAAGATGGGTTTGGGGGTGGTAAGATGGGTTTGGGGGTGGTAAGAAGGGTTTGGGGGTGGCAAGATGTGTTTGAGGGTGATAAGAAGGGTTTGCGGGTGGCAAGATGGGTTTGGGGGTGGTAAGATGGGTTAAGGGGTGGCAAAATGGGTTTGGGGGTGGTAAGATGGGTTTGGGGGTGGTTAGATGGGTTTGGGGGTGGTAAGATGGGTTTGGGGGTGGCAAGATGGGTTTGGGGGTGGTAAGATGGGTTTGGGGGTGGCAAGATGGGTTTGGGGTGGTAAGATGGGTTGGGGGGTGGCAAGATGGGTTTGAGGGTGGTCAGATGGGTTTGGGGGTGGTAAGATGGGTTTGGGGGTGGCAAGATGGGTTTGGGGGTGGTAAGATGGGTTTGGGGGTGGTAAGATGGGTTTGGGGGTGGTGGTAAGATGGGTTTGGGGTGGTAAGATGGGTTTAGGGTGGCAAGATGGGTTTGGGGGGGGCAAGATGGGTTTGGGGGTGGTAAGATGGGTTTAGTGGTGGCAAGATGGGTTTGGGGTGGTAAGATGGGTTTGGGGGTAAGATGGGTTTGGCGGTGGTAAGATGGGTTTGGGGTTGGTAAGATGGGTTTGGGAGTGGTAAGATGGGTTTGGGGTGGCAAGATGGGTTTGGGGGTGGTAAGATGGGTTTCGGGGTGGTAAGAAGGGTTTGGGGTAAGATGGGTTTGGGGGTGGTAAGAAGGGTTTGGGGGTGGCAAGATGGGTTTGGGGGTGGTAAGATGGGTTAAGGGGTGGCAAGATGGGTTTGGGGGTGGTAAGATGTGTTTGGGGGTGGGAAGATGTGTTTGGGGTGGCAAGATGGGTTTGGGGTGGCAAGATGGGTTTGAGGTGGCAAGATGGGTTTGGGTGGTGGCAAGATGGGTTTGGGGTGGCAAGATGGGTTTGGGGTGGTAAGATGGGTTTGGGGTGGTAAGATGGGTTTGGGGTGTAAGATGGGTTTGAGGTGGTAAGATGGGTTTGGGAGTGGTAAACTGGGTTTGAGGGTGGCAAAATGGGTTTGGGGGTGGCAAGATGGGTTTGGGAGTGGTAAGATGGGTTTGGGGTGGTAAGATGGGTTTGGGGTGGCAAGATGGGTTTGGGGTGGCAAGATGGGTTTGGGGTGGCAAGATGGGTTTGGGGGTGGCAAGATGGGTTTGGGGGTGGTAAGATGGGTTTTGGGGTGTTAAGATGGGTTTGGGGATGGTAAGATGGGTTTGGGAGTGGTAAGATGGGTTTGGGGGTGGCAAGATGGGTTTGGGGGTGGCAAGATGGGTTTGGGAGTGGTAAGCTGGGTTTGGGAGTGGCACGCTGGGTTTGGGGTAGTAAGATGGGTTTGGGGTGGTAAGATGGGTTTCGGGGTGGCAAGATGGGTTTGAGGTGGCAAGATGGGTTTGGGGGGGGGACGATGGGTTTGAGGGTGGAAAGATGGGTTTGGCGGTGGCAAGATGGGTTTGCGGGTGGTAAGATGGGTTTGGGGGTGGCAAGATGGGTTTGAGGGTGGCAAGATGGGTTTGAAGGTGGTAAGATGGGTTTGGGGTGGTAAGATGGGTTTGGGGGTTGTAAGATGGGTTTGAGGGTGGCAAGATGGGTTTGGGGGTGGAAAGATGGGTTTGGGGGTGGTAAGATGGGTTTGGGGGTGGCAAGATGGGTTTGGGGGTGGCAAGATGGGTTTGAGGGTGGCAAGATGGGTTTGGGGGTGGCAAGATGGGTTTGGGGGTGGCAAGGTGGGTTTGGGGATGGTAAGATGGGTTTGGGGGTGCTAAGATGGGTTTGGGGGTGGCAAGATGGGTTTGAGGGTGGTAAGATGGGTTTGGGAGTGGTAAGATGGGTTTGGGAGTGGCAAACTGGGTTTGGGGGTGGCAAGATGGGTTTGGGTTTGGCAAGATGGGTTTGAGGGTGGTAAGATGGGTTTGGGGGTGGTAAGATTGATTTGGGGGTGGCAAGATGGGTTTGAGGGTGGCAAGATGGGTTTGGGGGTGGCAAGATGGGTTTGAGGGTGGCAAGATGGGTTTGGGGGTGGCAAGATGGGTTTGGGGGTGGCAAGATGGGTTTGAGGGTGGCAAGATGGGTTTGGCGGTGGCAAGATGGGTTTGGGAGTGGTAAGATGGGTTTGGGGGTGGCAAGATGGGTTTGGGGGTGGCAAGATGGGTTTGGGGGTGGTAAGATGGGTTTGGGGGTGGCAAGATGGGTTTGAGGGTGGTAAGATGGGTTTCGGGGTGGTAAGAAGGGTTTGGAGGTGGCAAGATGGGTTTGAGGGTGGTAAGAAGGGTTTGGGGGTGGCAAGATGGGTCTGTGGGTGGTAAGATGGGTTAAGGGGTGGCAAGATGGGTTTGGGGGTGGTAAGATGTGTTTGGGGGTGGTAAGATGTGTTTGGGGGTGGCAAGATGGGTTTGGGGGTGGCAAGATGGGTTTGAGGGTGGCAAGATGGGTTTGGGGGTGGCAAGATGGGTTTCGGGGTGGCAAGGTGGGTTTGAAGATGATAAGATGGGTTTGGGGGTGCTAAGATGGGTTTGGGGGTGGCAAGATGGGTTTGGGGGTGGTAAGATGGGTTTCGGGGTGGTAAGATGGGTTTGGGAGTGGCAAACTGGGTTTGGGGGTGGCAAGATGGGTTTGGGTTTGGCAAGATGGGTTTGAGGGTGGTAAGATGGGTTTGGGGGTGGTAAGATGGGTTTGGGGGTGGCAAGATGGGTTTGAGGGTGGCAAGATGGGTTTGGGGTGGCAAGATGGGTTTGAGGGTGGCAAGATGGGTTTGAGGGTGGCAAGATGGGTTTGGGGGTGGCAAGATGGGTTTGGGAGTGGTAAGATGGGTTTGGGGGTGGCAAGATGGGTTTGGGGGTAGCAAGATGGGTTTGGGGGTGGTAAGATGGGTTTCGGGGTGGCAAGATGGGTTTGAGGGTGGCAAGATGGGTTTGGGGGTAGCAAGATAGGTTTGAGGGTGGCAAGATGGGTTTGGGGGTGTTATAGTAGGATATCAATGTATTATTATTATTTAATATCACCACGAATTAGGCATACAATTGTCAATGGAAAAACCCACGACAGATAGATCACGCCACCTTATAGGAATGTCGTCCGTCAGTGTCTACCGTCTCAGTTTTGTATACTTCGCACTCCGATGGTGCGTGGAGGTCACCTTGACATACGTGACCAATTGTAACAATTATTTTCCAACCTGTAACTCGCCACTCCTTCACGAGAGTCCGACTGACACACAACGACAGTCGCTCTCGTTCCGTCGCTTCTTGTACATAAAGGCTACGAATATAATTCGCCTTAAGGAAGCTGAAGTCTTAATCAACACCCTTTAAACGCCCCCCGACAACCCCGTTACATTTGGTTGGCAGCGGTCACCCCGCGCCTGTGCCTTCGCTACCTCGTTCTCCTCCAAGCCACGAGAACTCACCAACAAACTCCGGGGACAGGCGTACAAGGGAAGAAGGAGTCAACGCACCTGCCGTCCGCGGCAACGCACCTGCCGTCCGCGGCAACGCACCTGCCGTCCGCGGCAACGCACCAGCCGTCCGCGGCATCTCACAAGGCGCCAGCTACAAGCATCTCACAAGGCGCCAGCTACGTGCAACTCACAAGGCGCCAGCTACAAGCAACTCACAAGGCGCCAGCTACAAGCAACTCACAAGGCGCCAGCTACAAGCATCTCACAAGGCGCCAGCTACGTGCAACTCACAAGGCGCCAGCTACAGGCATCTCACAAGGCGCCAGCTACAAGCAACTCACAAGGCGCCAGCTACGTGCACCTCACCAGGCACTGGCTACAAGCAACTCTACAGTTGTCCAATCTACATGCCTACAGGCTCTACAGCCTCCGAGCCTCGAGCACACCAGCAGCAACTCTACAGGCGTCCAGCCTACAAGCCTCGAGCACACCGGCTACAAGCAACTCTACAGGCGTCCAGCCTACAAGCCTACAGGCTCTACAGCCTACAAGCCTCGAGCACACCAGCAGCAACTCTACAGGCGTCCAGCCTACAAGCCTCGAGCACACCGGCTACAAGCAACTCTACAGGCGTCCAGCCTACAAGCCTACAGGCTCTACAGCCTACAAGCCTCGAGCACACCAGCAGCAACTCTACAGGCGTCCAGCCTACAAGCCTCGAGCACACCGGCTACAAGCAACTCTACAGGCGTCCAGCCTACAAGCCTCGAGCACACCAGCTTCAAGCAACTCTACAGGCGTCAAGCCTACAAGCCCCGAGCACACCCACAGGCCTACGCAGCCGAACGCGAGGGCCACAATCTACAAGCCGCTCCCCCGCTTCAAGCCGGCACTGCTACGAACACTGCAAGCCACTCCACGATACGGCGGAAGTATTCACACCAGCAACGAGGAGGCACGCCCCGCTGACCTTGGGACACCCCGCATGCCCCTCGCTCCACAGCTGGCGGCACCACCGCCGCTGCCGGGAGCATCGGCCCAAACCTCTTCCGGCAAACAGTCAGCAAGGGTACCCGCGGCCATCTCCCGGTGACTGCAAGCTGTTCCCACTACCGTTTCTTGCAAGGCGTCTTCTCAAGAGGTTACACACCCAAGTCGTCTTATCTGCCACCGCCGCCCATCTCTTACTATAACAAGGACGACGCGGCCATCATACGTCTGGCGGCAGTGTACCGGCTCCCAGCCGCGCCACCGCGGCCGCTCAAATTGCTGGGTCAGCAGTTTTTCAACCTCCATTGCGAGTCATCCGATGTCAGCCCATCCCTCACCTCTCACCGCCGCTGTGGCCGCGGCTGAGGTTCCCTGACGCCCCTATAACGACTGCACGTACCCCAGGGCATCACAAGCCGTCGCCCTCTCCACTACATCAGCTGATTAATCTTGGTATTTGTGGATATTCCCTTCTTGTCCAAATATGCCGACTCGGCTTATTTTCATTATTGTCCGTGCAGGGGCACGATTTTTTTTATTTCTGTGTTCCTAACACTGTTATTCAGTCATAATTGTGAGAGTAACGTTCATTCACATACGATATTGATTCTTTCTTATTGTTTGCTAGCGAGCCTATTGAGTATAGTGTGGGTTCCCTGATCAAAGTTAATCTTCATCAGTGTGCCTTGCCTCCGTTTTCTTTTCACCGCTCGAGAGAAAACGTGAGCTTCAATGGTATACTCACTTAACATACCACCTTTTTTATATAGTTATTCTTTCTATATATACCCATATCATTAGGGCATTCCATTATAACCTTAACTTCTATTACGTCTAAACAGGCACCTTGCTAGCCATTCTTTCATTCATTCATACACGTTCCGTTTATTGGTTCATATTTACAGCTATCAACATATGCTCCTATTTTGTAAATGATTTACACCATAGTATGAACAAAGACACTCTCGCTAAACTCGGCGACACCTTTCAACAGTTGGCTCGTCCTTCAAGTGAAGAGGGACTGGAACACAATACTACAACTGGTGAATTTACTAAGGTAATCTTATGTTCAGGCACTCATTATTTATCAATTACAGGCCGCAGAATTCGTTCACCCCCGGGTTCGTCTGCATACTTACAACCCACTCAAGGTTCAAGGACACCCTCACCAGCATCTCCTCGCACCAGCCGCAGTATTACAGGCTCAAAGTAAGGTCTCTCTCACCTGTAGTTTTTGCAAACAATCAGGACATTCTGAACATTCTTGTTTCGCGAAACGTAGGGAATCAACACATTCAAGACGGGGCTCAGATAGGAGGTAAGGAGGTTACAGGGGCGGGCATCATTCATCACACAAGAACCCTAGGCCAAACCATCAGCGGAAGGCTGCCTTTTGCCATATCCACGGGAATTGTTATCATGATTCAGACAGTTGTTCTGCAATACAAAAGGCCAAGGAGGAACAGAAGTACAAGTCCTCAGCGGACAGTAAACCACACTCCTCTTCTCAGAATAAAAAGACATGACTTCGTGACAGCCCCGAGGCGTACATCCAAGTGTCCCTTAAGGAAAATACTAATTGGGAGCAACATGACTCCGTCATTGCCGCCTTGGGACGGACAAGCATAATTGCCCTCCCTTGCAAGGTGGGCAAAATTTCACTCACCTAAGCGGTTGACACAGGTGCCACAGTCAATGTCATCTCCGACTCCGCTTACAGGTCTCTGACACGACAGGCGAGTGGGGAAAATTGGCCGCTCCAAGAGAACGACCTGAATGTGGTAGGCGTGACGGGCACCACTTTGGGAATCCTTGGGCGAGTACCACTAACAGTCAGCTTACATGAAAAAGTATGTCCCTTTCGAAATTTCTTTTATGTCTCTAGCAGGTTTGCTTTACCTGTGGATGGGATCTTAGGATTAAACGCCATGAAAGACCTGCACATAACCATAAACCCTGAAAACAACGCGATCGTGTATCAAGGCCGACGCATACAGGGGATGGTAAATCCATCGCCTCTGTCAACTGTAATCTCCCCCTCAGAGGTGGAAAATGACTGACCCACCACAGACTCAGGGACTGCCACCGCCCAAGTGTCACCTCTTACGGTCAAACCACACGAAAACATTGCAGACTTGTGGCGGACAGTAACGGGAGTCGTAGAAGGTCCTCATATAGTTCCGGATCGTGCTGGAAAACTTGTTAAAATCCGTTTGCCTAACGCCCCTCCGACGGGCAGTGATGTGTGTATCGACGGAGTTCCTCACATACACCGCGTGACGGTGGAGGTAATTCTTGCGACAGTCAAGGAGGGAGGTTTTGCAGAGGCATTGGTAATAAACACGTCTGGATCCCCTGTATCCTTAAAACACGGTGTTCGATTATGCCAGTGTCTAGTGTATGGGAGAAATGTCGCCCCGGAACCAGCTGAATACCCTTCAGCCCAAGTCTCAGGCATAACCTCGGCGTGTCAGGCTTCTCCCGAACAAGACACAGCTAATTTAGAGGCATTCCTAAAAGTTGCACACTATTCCGAAATTAAGCCAACCTTAGTCCAGCTTCTGGAACATTATCGGGGGGCGCTTGCTCTACCAGGCGAGCCGCTTGGAGTTACGCAGTGTGCTGAACACCACATTAAGTTAAAACCCGATACAAATCCTGTATATATCAATGCGTACAAGCTCCCCCACAGTCAGAGGGAGGTGGTGCAACAACTTATCTCTGAAATGTTAGAACAAGGTGTCATCAAAGAATCGAATTCCCCGTGGAATTCACCCTTGTGTCTGGTTCCAAAGAAAGACGGTTCTTATCGTCCTGTGATTGATTTCCGGCGTGTGAACACCGCGACCGTGGATGATCATTTTCCGCTTCCCGTTCTTAGAGATCTTCTGATGTGTCTCGGTAGAGGAAATAAAGTCTTTACGAGTCTTGATCTGGTCAGTGGCTACTGGCAACTGCCCATGGCTCCCGAGTCACGTGAAATAACGGCTTTCAGCACGCCTCATGGCCACTATGAGTGGACGAGGATGCCGTTCGGGCTCAAAGGAGCTCCCTTGACCTTCCAAAGGACAATGAACAGTATTTTTGGTGACTTGCTGGGCAACTCTGTCTATGTGTATTTAGACGACATCATCATAGCAAGTAAAGACGTGCATGCACACATGGAAACACTAAAAGCAGTCCTACACAGACTTCAAGAGGTCGGATTAAAGCTCAAAATCACCAAATGTGAATTTTTAATGCCTCGGATCAAGTTCTTGGGGCATGTCGTGGACGAATTCGGCATCCACACAGTGGACGACAAAATAAAGGCTATTGCCGAGTTCCCTCAGCCAACGTCTGCGGACAAGGTACGGTCTTTCTTGGGTGTCGCAGATTATTACAGGCCTTTCATTAAGGACTTCGCAGCACGCGCGAAGAATCTTTTAAAGAAAGACGTACCATTTCAGTGGCTCCCAGCTCAACAAACGAGTTTTGAGGATTTAAAGAAAGCGCTTACACAGGCTCCGGTCCTTGTCTTTCCGGATTTCAAGGACCCCTTTCAGCTTTGTACCGACGCTTCGGCTAGTGGAGTAGGAGCCGCGCTGATGCAAACAGATAAGTCCGGCAAAAAGCATGTGATAGCGTTCGCCAGTCGAGTACTTACAGCTCCGGAAAAGAACTATTCTGTTACCCACCTAGAGGCTCTTGCCATTGTGTGGGCTCTGAAGCATTTTCGTGACATAGTGATGGGGTACGTAATTGTGGTGTATACGGACCACGCGGCCATAACTGATCTTTTCAAGGGAAAAAACCTACACGGTCGTCTGGCAAGATGGTTCTTAACGATCCAAGCATACAATCCGGAGATAAAATATATCACCGGGAAAACAAATGTGGTCGCAGATGCCTTATCTCGGAATATTCCGATAGGCGCGATTACCACCCCAGAGGTCATCCACAACTTCACTTCACCTGAGCTACACACTGCTCAGCGAGACCACCCTGTGTGGAAGAGGTTAATTTACGCCCTCGAGTCGGGAGACGAATCAAACCTTCCTGAATTGCCAGTTCCCTTTTCACAATTCTTCCTATCAGAGGACAACCTCCTTTGTAGGTCATGGCCAACCAAACCGGTACCTATAGACCAACTGGTCATCCCAGACAAATACGTCCCCGTGACGCTTAAGCTGCTCCATAACACACCCATTGCGGGTCACCCAGGAAGAGACAAGACGCTATGTCACCAGACGAAAATTCTACTGGCCCACATTACGGGTTGATGTAGAAAAACATGTCGCACATTGCGTCGTTTGTGCTAAGCACAAGGAGTCCGTCAAAGGGCCAGCACATATGTTGCAATACCCAGTACCAGAGGAGCCATGGGATGTTGTTAATATAGACTTATTACAGCTCCCCCAGAGCCAACATGGCTCGCGCTACTTATTGGTGTGCGTCGACCAGTTCTCTAGGTTTCTAGTTCTAGCGCCTCTCAAGGACAAGACAGCCACACGCGTGGCCCATGCCCTCGTGACTCACGTGTTGTGTCCACATTCGTCTCCTCGAATTCTTTTGAGTGACAATGGCACCGAGTTTAGGAACTCAGTATTGAGCGAAATAGGCGCTCAGTTTAACATCACGCAATCTTTCATCACAGCTTACCACCCAGCTGCTAATGGGTTGGCGGAGAGGGCTAATAGGAAAATCTTACAGGTCCTCAGGCCTATCGTGAACGATCTCCACGATAACTGGGAGGATTGGCTATCGCATATAGCCGCTTCCATAAATACGTCGGTAAACGACTCTACGGGGAAGTCTCCCTACTACATCTTGTATGGGGTGGAGAAACGTCTTCCGTACGACTTCCTAACAATCCCACAACAACCTCTCTACAACATTGATAGGTACGCACAACAGCAGATGCATATGTTTTCCAAGATACACCCAGAAGTTAGGTGTACGTTAAAAGCTACGAAGGTTGAAATTATGTCAAAACAACACAAACAGGCCGTCCCGGTGAATTTCAAAGAGGGTGATACATTCATGATTAAGCAAGCGGAAAGGAGTTCGAAACTGGGGGCTAAATTTGTGGGTCCTTACCGAGTTGTTCGGAATGTCAGGGGAAATCGGTTCGAGGTTCTCGAGTCGAATAGTGGAGTCAGTCTAGAAGTTCACAGTGATCGTCTGAAAGTAATTCCCTCACCTTTGGACCTTGATATTGGTACTTCCCCCTCAGAGTCAAATGTTCATCAAGATAATCCCAACACCCATAGCTATAACTTGAGACCACGGGTTTAGATACTTCATTCCCACCACTTTCAGATCATGATGTTGCGTTTTCTGACCATCTTGTTGTCCCTCGGCTCCCTGCTTGCAACAACACCCATCCACCTGAAGCCTGGTGCCCTCACGGCACACATAGGAGAGGTCTTCCTCATAGAAGATGTGCTCCTCGTAAAATATCCATATACTTCCTTGACCAACACCACGGACACAATCAGGATAGTCTCAGAAAAACTACTCGGTATGGCAGACGCCATACGGGCTACCAAGACTAGGGAATCAAAGGCACCTTCTAGTACCAACTCGCTGACTCTTTTTCAACTACTGGAGGATAGGATTCTGTTCTTACGGGGAAAAGTTGATGAGGTAAACATGGATTATAGTTTTCACTCAGTTCACTCTCGGGTAAAGAGGGGGTTGCTCAACATCGTTGGGTCTGCCTCAAAGTTCCTTTTTGGTACGGCTACCGACGAGGACGTTCGCGATTTGCGGGACCACTACGCTCATGTACTTTCCTTTGCTGCTCGAAATCGCAGGGTGATCAACGCCAATTGTAGAAAATTTGCGCGATTGCATACTAACATTGAGGAACTGCTAGAGCAGACAAATAAGATGATAGAGGTTATCAACATAGTTGTCAAACAGATCGACCAGGTGAATCAGTTTCTCCTCCTAGATCAGGCCTTGCATGTATTGGAAAACGTCATTAACTCCGTCGCAACGGCTAATCAGCAGGTTATTAGCAACATGGTTGATGCAGCGCACGGTAGAGTCACACCTGCCTTGTTCCCTCTACACGATTTGAGAAAGACTGTCCAGATCAGGTATCAAAATTATAGCCTAACTCCCTTATTCACCCCGGACATGAGTCAATATTTTTACCCCTTGATTGAGTCCAGCCTCACCCCTGATGCCATAATCATACATGTTCCATTTCAGACGGCGGACGTGTTTGAGGCACACGAAATTGTCCCGTTCCCTTTTTCAGCAAATGACAGTGTGTTAGCCCTGGACACGTCCCCGTCTCTTGTTCTAATCGCGAAGGATTTCGCTCTGTATTCAACGTGTTGCTTCTCACTCTTGCAGTATTTCATTGAGACGGTGTTCTGTCGATTATATTGCTCTGCGTCTCTCTTTGCCTTCCTTCCAGTTCAGGGAGGATATGCGAGATCGCCCTCACCCGCGTGAACGCGTCTGACGCTCTTTCCTGTGCCCTACAAGCAGCTAACACCAACGCCTGTTTTCCATAAGAACTTTCAGGGTCTGCATTATTTTTATTTCCCTCAGTCATTCTATATATCGGTCATCTGCCGGAGGTACCACTTATCAACGGGTTACTGGTCACTATGCCATAGCGGAAGCATGCTATATCCGCTCCACTAACATAACAACGTACTCGTCCCGGATCCGTCTGGTTTTCACGGCTAATATTTCCCATCGAGTGTTTCCTCTACGGTCTCTCGATGACATTCATTTCTCCAGCATCTCGTATGTGACTAATTCCCTTAATTCATTGTCTTTCGCAAACAAAACAGAGTTTGCGGAAACCCTGGAGGAAACGCTGCCTGATTATTTGCATCTCCCCTACCTGTACCCTGGATTTTTGGTACCAATGTTTCTGATGTTCGTCAGTCTCGTCGTCATGTGCTACCTTATTAGGAGAAACTCTGTCCTGCACGATTATTTGGTTGTGCAGACACGGCGACTGGATGCAGGGAGGCCACTGGCAAGGTAGTTTTTCCTTTTCTCAGACAAGTCAGGGGACAGAAACCTGGCTGCTCCTATACTTAACATTGTACTATGTTTCACTACTGTATTTTTTTTAGGAGCTAGATCAACGTTTCATTGTCTGTACCTATGCCAGTTGATAGCTTCTTATACATGTGTCCTTATATTTATCTTTTGAGAGGTTTCTTATGTTTCATGTCACACACGTTGTGGTTTCCCTCTCACTGTTTATATTATAACTCCACATCTGTTCTTACATAGCCAGTGTTTTAATATAATTGTATCATAGGCAGTCTAGTTGACAAACTCCCGCTATGTAAGTTCATGGTAACTAGACTGCTATTTAAATTTTTGTATATCGCGAGGTCGCGATCACTGGTAGGTGACCGAGCAGTGTTATAGTAGGATATCAATGTATTATTATTATTTAATATCACCACGAATTAGGCATACAATTGTCAATGGAAAAACCCACGACAGATAGATCACGCCACCTTATAGGAATGTCGTCCGTCAGTGTTTACCGTCTCAGTTTTGTATACTTCGCACTCCGATGGTGCGTGGAGGTCACCTTGACATACGTGACCAACTGTAACAATTATTTTCCAACCTGTAACTCGCCACTCCTTCACGAGAGTCCGACTGACACACAACGACAGTCGCTCTCGCTCCGTCGCTTCTTGTACATAAAGGCTACGAATATAATTCGCCTTAAGGAAGCTGAAGTCTTAATCAACACCCTTTAAACGCCCCCCGACAAGCCCGTTACAGGGGTGGCAAGATGGGTTTGGGGGTGGCATGATGGGTTTCGGGGTGGCAAGGTGGGTTTGAAGATGGTAAGATGGGTTTGGGAGTGCTAAGATGGGTTTGGGGGTGGCAAGATGGGTTTGGGGGTGGTAAGATGGGTTTGGGGGTGGTAAGATGGGTTTGGGAGTGGCAAACTGGGTTTTGGGGTGGCAAGATGGGTTTGGGTTTGGCAAGATGGGTTTGAGGGTGGTAAGATGGGTTTGGGGGTGTTAAGATGGGTTTGGGGGTGGCAAGATGGGTTTGAGGGTGGCAAGATGGATTTGGGGGTGGCAAGATGGGTTTGAGGGTGGCAAGATGGGTTTGAGGGTGGCAAGATGGGTTTGGGGGTGGAAAGATGGGTTTGGGAGTGGTAAGATGGGTTTTGGGGTGGCAAGATGGGTTTGGGGGAGGCAAGAGGGGTTTGGGGGTGGTAAGATGGGTTTGGGGTGGCAAGATGGGTTTCAGGGTGGCAAGATGGGTTTGGGGGTGGCAAGATAGGTTTGAGGGTGGCAAGATTGGTTTGAGGGTGGCAAGATTGGTTTGGGGGTGGCAAGATGGGTTTGGGGGTGATAAGATGGGTTTGGGGGTGGTAAGATGGGTTTGGGGGTGGCAAGATGGGTTTGGGGGTGGTAAGATTGGTTTGGGGGTGGTAAGATGGGTTTGGGAGTGGCAAGATGGGTTTGAGGGTAGCAAGATGGGTTTGGGGGTGGCAAGATGGGTTTGAGTTTGAGGGTGGCAAGATGGGTTTGGGGGTAGCAAGATGGGTTTGGGAGTGGCAGGATGGGTTTGAGGGTGGTAAGATGGGTTTGGTGTTGGCAAGATGGGTTTGGGGGTGGCAAGATGGGTTTGAGGGTGGCAAGATGGGTTTGGGGGTGGTAATTTTTTTTTTTTTTTTTTTTTTTTTTTACGTCGTTGCCTGTTGCGCCGGTAGGCATCTTCCTGGTGAGGCTGATGGTCGGCCCAAGGCTTCTTCCAGGTGGGGCATGATGGTCGGCCCAGCCCGTTCTGGCGCAGGCGAGTGTTTATAGTGGCGCCATCTTGCATTGGCTCATGCTGCCCCCCGGAACTCGTTCTTGATTCGCTTGGACGGCTTCCTCTAGAGTCCGGGTTGTTGGGTGGTCTTCAGGACAGCATGTGGGTAGTTTTAAGCCACTCGGCGGTGACTGAAAAATCCGAGTGGTAGCGTGGGGATTCGAACCCGCGTCGCCCATCACGCGGTGAATGTGGGCCCAGTACGCTACCAGTTCGGCCACCGCCTACAAGATGGGTGGCAAGATGGGTTTAGGGGTGGCAAGATGTGTTTGGGGGTGGCAAGATGGGTTTGGGGGAGGCAAGATGGGTTTGGGGGTGGTAAGATGGGTTTGGGGGTGGCAAGATGGGTGTGTGGGTGGTAAGATGGGTTTGGGGTTGGTAAGATGGGTTTGGGGGTGGTAAGATGGGTTTGGGGGTGGCAAGATGGGTGTGTGGGTGGTAAGAAGGGTTTGGGGGTGGTAAGAAGGGTTTGGGGGTGGTAAGATGGGTTTGGGGGTGGTAAGATGGGTTTGGAGGTGGTAAGAAGGGTTTGGGAGTGGTAAGATGGGTTTGGGGGTGGCAAGATGGGTTTGGGGTTGGCAAGATGGGTTTGGAAGTGGCAAGATGGGTTTGAGGGTGGTAAGATGGGTTTGGGGGTGGCAAGATGGGTTTGGGGGTGGCAAGATGGGTTTGGGTGTGGTAAGATGGGTTTGGGGGTGGCAAGATGGGTTTGAGGGTGGTAAGAAGGGTTTGGGGGTGGCAAGATGGGTTTCGGGGTGGTAAGATGGGTTAAGGGGTGGAAAGATGGGTTTGGGGGTGGCAAGATGGGTTTGAGGGTGGAAAGATGGGTTTGGGGTGGCAAGATGGGTTTGAGGGTGGCAAGATGGGTTTGGGGTGGCAAGATGGGTTAGGGGTGGTAAGAAGGGTTTGGGGGTGGCAAGATGGGTTTGGGGTGGTAAGATGGGTTTGGGGTAGCAAGATGGGTTTGGGGTGGTAAGAAGGGTTTGGGGGTGGCAAGATGGGTTTGAGGGTGGTAAGATGGGTTTGGGGGTGGCAAGATGGGTTTGGGGGTGGTAAGAAGGGTTTGGGGGTGGCAAGATGGGTTTGGGGGTGGTAAGAAGGGTTTGGTGGTGGCAAGATGGGTTTGGGGGTGGTAAGATGGGTTTGGGGATGGTAAGAAAGGTTTGGGGGTGGCAAGATGGGTTTGGGGTGGTAGAAGGGTTTGTGGTTGCAAGATGGGTTTGGGAGTGGTAAGATGGGTTTAGGGGTGGCAAGATGGGTTTGGGAGTGGTAAGATGGGTTTGGGGGTGGCAAGATGGGTTTGGGGGTGGTAAGATGGGTTTGGGGTGGTAAGAAGGGTTTAGGGGTGGCAAGATGGGTTTGCGGGTGGTAAGAAGGGTTTGGGGGTGGCAAGATGGGTTTGGGGGTGGTAAGATGGGTTAAGGGGTGGCAAAATGGGTTTGGGGGTGGTAAGATGGGTTTGGGGGTGGTAAGATGGGTTTGTGGGTGGTAAGATGGGTTTGGGGGTGGCAAGATGGGTTTGAGGGTGGTAAGAAGGGTTTGGGGTGGTAAGATGGGTTTAGGGTGGCAAGATTGGTTTGGGGGTGGCAAGATGGGTTTGGGGGTGGCAAGATGGGTTTGGGGGTGGTAAGATGGGTTTGGGGGTGGTAAGATGGGTTTAGGGGTGGCAAGATGGGTTTGGGGTGGCAAGATGGGATTGGGGGTGGCAAGATGGGTTTGAGGGTGGTAAGATGGGTTTGGGGGTGGTAAGATGGGTTTGGGGGTGGTAAGATGGGTTTGGTGGTGGCAAGATGGGTTTGGTGGTGGTAAGATGGGTTTGGGGATGGTAAGATGGGTTTGGCGGTGATAAGATGGGTTTGGGGGTGGCTAGATGGGTTTGGGGGTGGTAAGATGGGTTTGGGGGTGGTAAGAAGGGTTTGGGGGTGGCAAGATGG
The DNA here is from genome assembly GCF_024679095.1 of Eriocheir sinensis. Lineage (NCBI taxonomy): Eukaryota > Metazoa > Arthropoda > Malacostraca > Decapoda > Varunidae > Eriocheir > Eriocheir sinensis. Next base: position 1,169,701 of record NC_066541.1, on the reverse strand, counting down.
GTTTGAGGGTGGTAAGATGGGTTTTGGAGTGGCAAGATGGGTTTGGGGTGGTAAGATGGGTTTTGGGGTGGTAAGATGGGTTTGGGGGTGGTAAGATGGGTTTGGGGGTGGTAAGATGGGTTTGGGGGTGGCAAGATGGGTTTGGGGTGGCAAAATGGGTTTGAGGGTGACAAGATGGGTTTGGGGGTGGCAAGATGGGTTTGGGGGTGGCAAGTTGGGTTTGGGGATGGTAAGATGGGTTTGGGCGTGCCAAGATGGGTTTGGGGGTGGCAAGATGGGTTTGAGGGTGGTAAGATGGGTTTGGGAGTGGTAAGATGGGTTTGGGAGTGGCAAACTGGGTTTGGGGGTGGCAAGATGGGTTTGGGTGTGGCAAGATGGGTTTGAGGGTGGTAAGATGGGTTTGGGGGTGGTAAGATGGGTTTGGGGGTGGCAAGATGGGTTTGAGGGTGGCAAGATGGGTTTGGGGGTGGCAAGATGGGTTTGAGGGTGGCAAGATGGGTTTGAGGGTGGCAAGATGGGTTTAGGGGTGGCAAGATGGGTTTGGGAGTGGTAAGATGGGTTTGGGAGTGGCAAGATGGGTTTGGGGGTAGCAAGATGGGTTTGGGGGTGGTAAGATGGGTTTGGGTTTGGTAAGATGGGTTTGCGGGTGGCAAGATGGGTTTGAGGGTGGCAAGATGGGTTTGTGGCTGGAAAGATAGGTTTGTTGGTTTCAAGATTGGTTTGAGGCTGGCAAGATGGGTTTGGGGGTGGCAAGATGGGTTTGGGGGTGATAAGATGGGTTTGGGGGTGGTAAGATGGGTTTGGAGGTGGCAAGATGGGTTTGGGGGTGGCAAGATGGGTTTGGGCGTCGTAAGATGGGTTTGGGAGTGGCAAGATGGGTTTGAGGGTGGCAAGATGGGTTTGGGGGTGGTAAGATGGGTTTGGGGGTGGTAAGATGGGTTTGGGGGTGGCAAGATGGGTTTGGGAGTGGCAGGATGGGTTTGAGGGTGGTAAGATGGATTTGGGGTGGCAAGATGGGTTTGGGGTGGCAAGATGGGTTTGGGGGTGGCAAGATGGGTTTGGGGGTGGCAAGATGGGTTTGAGGGTGGCAAGATGGGTTTGGGGGTGGTAAGATGGGTTTGGGGGTGGCAAGATGGGTTTGGGGGTGGCAAGATGGGTTTGGGGGTGGCAAGAGGGGGTTGGGGGTGGCAAGGTGGGTTTGGGGCTGGTAAGATGGGTTTGGGGGTGGCAAGATGAGTTTGGGGGTGGTAAGAGGGGTTTGGGGGTGGCAGGATGTGTTTGGGGGTGGCAAGATGGGTTTGGGGGTGGTAAGATGGGTTTGGGGGTGGCAAGATGGGTTTGGGGGTGGTAAGATGGGTTTCGGGGTGGAAAGATGGGTTTGGGGTGGCAAGTTGGGTTTGGGGGTGGCAAGATGGGTTTGTGGGTGGTAAGATGGGTTTGGGGGTGGCAAGATGGGTTTGGGGGTGGCAGGATGTGTTTGGGGGTGGTAAGATGGGTTTGGGGGTGGCAAGCTGGGTTTGGGTGTGGTAAGATGGGTTTGGGGGTGGCAAGATGGGTTTGAGGGATGGTAAGATGGGTTTGGGGTGGCAGGATGTGTTGGGGGTGGTAAGATGGGTTTGAGGGTGGTAAGATGGGTTTGGGGGTGGCAAGATGGGTTTGGGGGTGGCAAGATGGGTTTGGGGGTGGCAAGATGGGTTTGGGGGTGGTAAGATGGGTTTGGGGGTGGCAAGATGGGTTTGGGGGTGGCAGGATGTGTTTGGGGGTGGCAAGATGGGTTTGGGGGTGGCAAGATGGGTTTGGGGGTGGTAAGATGGGTTTGAGGGTGGCAAGATGGGTTTGGGGGTGGTAAGATGTGTTTGGGGGTGGCAAGATGGGTTTGGGGGTGGCAAGATGGGTTTGGGGGTGGCAAGATGGGTTTGGGGGTAACCCAGCCACTGGGGGAGCAAGCCAGCTCAACTCAGTGCCGGTCCCAAGCCCGGGTAAATGGGGAGGGTTGGCGTCAGGCAGGGCATCCGGCTGTAAAACCACCTGCCAAATCCAGCATGATGAGTCTCAATGCAGGAGTTTCGACAAAGGTTAGGGCGTACCCCGGAAGCGACGCACAGAGGCCTCGCCCGATCTCTGTGATGAAGCGAGGGCTACCGCGCGGTGAGCGTGCGCGGCTAAAGAAGCCAGCTCCAATAAACATGAGAGTGGGAACACTAAATGTTGGCACCATGACGGGACGAGGGAGAGAGGTGGTCGAGTTGATGAGGATGAGAAGGATTAGTGTTCTGTGTGTGCAGGAAACGAGATGGAAGGGAAACAAGGCGAAAGAGCTAGCTGAAGGATATAAATTGTATTATAGTGGATCAAATCAAGAGGGAAGAAATGGAGTTGGAATTGTACTATCACCTGATATGAAAGAAAAAGTGATAAGTGTAACCAGAGAAGGAGACAGGATAATTGTAATGAAGGTAATGGACAGGGCATGGGGATTAAACATTGTAAGTGCGTATGCCCCACAAACAGGAGTTACAGAGGAAGAAAAGGAAGTATTTTGGAGAAGGCTGGAGGGCGTGATGGAAAGTTTTTCAGCAGAGGAGAGAGTGATGATGGGTGCTGATCTTAATGGACATGTAGGAGAGGACAACAATGGCATTGAAAGAATACATGGCGGGCATGGGTATGGAAGGAGAATAGAGATGGTGAAAGAGTGGTAGATTTGGCTGTATCGTTTGACCTTATGGTCACGAATACATTTTTCTCCAAAAGGGAAGAGCATACCATCACCTATAAGAGTGGAAACAATGCAGCACAGATAGACTATATTATGTATAGGCGGTCAAACATAAGGGAGGTAAAAGACTGCAGAGTAATACCCGGTGACCACGTTGCACCACAACACAGACTGGTGAGGGTGAGACTGCAGTTAACCATGCCAAGACCGAGGAAAAGGATATATGAGAAGAGAATAAAGTGGACACAACTGCAGGAAGAGACGAAACGGTTAGAATTCAAGACAAAAGTGCTGGAAAGGATGGACTGTGATATATAAGATGTTAATAGGTGGTTTGAGACAAACGCGGAAACAATGAGGAATGCAGCCCGGGAAGTACTGGGACAAACATCAGGTAAACCACGCAGTGTGAGGCAGGAATGGTGGTGGAAACAGGACATACAGGAAAAGTTGAGGGAAAAGAAGGAGGCGAAGCGGAAATGGGAACAGACGAGGAATCAACTGGATAAAGAAGAATACCAGCGAGCGAAGAAGGCGGCAATGAAAGAAGTAGCAGTGGCGAAAGCGGAATCTTGCGAGAACATATACGAAGAATTGGAAACATCCCAAGGTCAGAAGAAAATATACTGGCTGGCGAAAAGCAGAAACAAGGCTACAAAAGATATTCAACACATAAAGCAAATACTAGATGCGGAAGGGCGTGTACTGAGTAAAGAGGAAGAGGTGCGTGAAAGGTGGAAGGAGTATTTTTCAATTCTGCTGAACGAGGAGAACCACCGTGAATATTTTGAAGATGGAGTTCCATGTGAGGGACCAACGAGGCCAATTGAGAGAGTGGAAGTGGAGAAGGCCCTGAAGAAAATGAAGAGGAACAAGGCAGTTGGCCCGGATAACATCCCCGTGGAGGCATGGTTGGCTTTGGGAAGGGAAGGAGTAGATATTTTGTGGATACTAATGAGGAAAATTGAAGACCAGCAAGTTATACCGGAGGAGTGGCGAGAAAGTGTAATGGTTCCAATCTTCAAGGAGAAAGGGAATGTGCAAGATTGTGCAAACTATCGTGGAATAAAGCTTCTGTCCCACACAATGAAGATCTGGGAGAGGATTATGGATGCAAGATTGAGACAGGTGGTGGAGATAGCAAGGGGCCAGTTCGGATTTATGCCTAAAAAGGGAACGACTAGCGCAATTTTTGTGCTAAGACAGATGATGGAAAAATATAGAGAGAAGCAGAGGGAGATACACGCAATATTCATTGACCTGGAAAAAGCTTATGATCGAATTCCGAGGCAGGAAATATGGAGATGCTTGAGGAAGAAGATGGTACCAGAGAGTTATATAAAACAAATTATGGAGATGTACAGAAATGTGAAAACGAGGGTTAAAACTGCAGCAGGCATGACTGAGAGTTTTGATGTGAGGGTTGGGCTACACCAAGGTTCAGCCCTCAGCCCTTTTCTCTTTAATATAGTATTTGATGTGTTGACGGAGGGCGTAAGAAGAGGAGTGCCATGGGACATTATGTATGCGGATGATGTGGTGTTGGTTGGTGAATCAAAACAAGAAGTGGAGGAGAGGATGGAGGAGTGGCGTATAGCACTGGAGAGGCGGGGAATGCGAATAAGCAGAAGTAAGACGGAATATATGGTGATGACAGACCAGGATCAAAGCAGGAACAGGGACATGAGGAGCATAACATTAGATGGCCAGTCTCTGAATATCGTGAGGGACTTCAGATATCTAGGTTCAACGGTTGCGGCAGATGGAAATGAAGAGGCGGAAGTTACAAGAAGGATACAGGCGGGATGGAATAATTGGCGTGATATGTCAGGAGTCCTCTGTGACAAGCGAATGCCAATGAAATTAAAAGGGAAAGTGTATAGAACAGTGGTGAGACCAGCTATGACATATGGCCTAGAAACTGTGCCAATGAAGAAGAGTAGTGAAAGAAAATTGGAAGTGACAGAAATGAAAATGCTGAGATGGATGAGTGGAGTGACAAGAAAGGACAGGATCAAGAATGAAGTCATAAGAGGTACAGTTAAGGTAACAAGTGTGGGTAAAAAGGTGCAGGAAGCGAGACTGAGATGGTTTGGTCATGTCATGAGGAGAGAGGAAGGGAGTTGTGAAAGGCAGATAATGGACATGGAAGTGGGTGGCAGAAGGAGGAGAGGAAGACCCAAGACGAGATGGAAGGACTGTATTGTGGCGGACGGCAGGGAGAAGAACTTGGACCTTGAAGTGGCGGAGGACAGGGTTGGATGGAGGAGACTCATCAAAAACAGCGACCCCGTATAGAAACGGGATAATAACGCTGCGGAAGAAGAAGAAGAAGATGGGTTTGGTGGTGGTAAGATGGGTTTGGGGGTGGCAAGATGGGTGTGTGGGTGGTAAGAAGGGTTTGGGGGTGGTAAGATGGGTTTGGGGGTGGTAAGATGGGTTTGGGGGTGGTAAGATGGGTTTAGGGGTGGTAAGATGGGTTTAGGGGTGGTAAGATGGGTTTGGGGGTGGCAAGATGGGTTTGGGGGTGGTAAGATGGGTTTGGAGGTGGCAAGATGGGTGTGTGGGTGGTAAGAAGGGTTTGGGGGTGGTAAGATGGGTTTGGGGGTGGTAAGATGGGTTTGGGGGTGGCAAGATGGGTGTGTGGGTGGTAAGATGGGTTTGGGGGTGGTAAGATTGGTTTGGGGTGGTAAGATGGGTTTGGGGTGGTAAGATGGGTTTGGGGTGGTAAGATGGGTTTGGGGTGGCAAGATGGGTGTGGGTGGTTATATGGGTTTGGGGGTGGTAAGATGGGTTTGGGGGTGGTAAGATGGGTTTGGGGGTGGTAAGATGGGTTTGGGGGTGGTAAGATGGGTTTGGGGGTGGCAAGATGGGTTTGGGGATGGTAAGATGGGTTTGGGGGTGGTAAGATGGGTTTGGAGGTGGCAAGATGGGTGTGTGGGTGGTAAGAAGGGTTTGGGGGTGGCAAGATGGGTGTGTGGGTGGTAAGAAGGGTTTGGAGGTGGCAAGATGGGTGTGTGGGTGGTAAGAAGGGTTTGGGGGTGGCAAGATGGGTGTGTGGGTGGTAAGAAGGGTTTGGAGGTGGCAAGATGGGTGTGTGGGTGGTAAGAAGGGTTTGGAGGTGGCAAGATGGGTGTGTGTGTGGTAGAAGGGTTTGGAGGTGGCAAGATGGGTGTGTGGGTGGTAAGAAGGGTTTGGGGGTGGCAAGATGGGTGTGTGGGTGGTAAGAAGGGTTTGGTGGTGTTAAGATGGGTGTGGGTGGGTTATGATGCGTTTGGTGGTGGCAAGATGGGTGTGTGGGTGGTAAGAAGGGTTTGGGGGTGGTAAGAAGGGTTTGGGGGTGGTAAGAAGGGTTTGGGGGTGGTAAGAAGGGTTTGGGGTGGCAAGATGGGTGTGTGGGTGGTAAGAAGGGTTTAGGGGTGGTAAGAAGGGTTTAGGGGTGGTAAGAAGGGTTTGGGGGTGGTAAGATGGGTTTGGGGGTGGTAAGAAGGGTTTGGGGGTGGTAAGATGGGTGTGTGGGTGGTAAGAAGGGTTTGGGGGTGGTAAGAAGGGTTTGGGGGTGGTAAGAAGGGTTTGGAGGTGGCAAGATGGGTGTGTGGGTGGTAAGAAGGGTTTGGGGGTGGTAAGAAGGGTTTGGGGGTGGTAAGAAGGGTTTGGAGGTGGCAAGATGGGTGTGTGGGTGGTAAGATGGGTGTGTGGGTGGTAAGAAGGGTTTGGGGGTGGTAAGAAGGGTTTGGGGGTGGTAAGAAGGGTTTGGGGGTGGTAAGAAGGGTTTGGGGGTGGTAAGAAGGGTTTGGGGGTGGTAAGAAGGGTTTGGAGGTGGCAAGATGGGTGTGTGGGTGGTAAGATGGGTGTGTGGGTGGTAAGAAGGGTTTGGGGGTGGTAAGAAGGGTTTGGGGGTGGTAAGAAGGGTTTGGAGGTGGCAAGATGGGTGTGTGGGTGGCAAGATGGGTGTGTGGGTGGTAAGAAGGGTTTGGGGGTGGTAAGAAGGGTTTGGGGGTGGTAAGAAGGGTTTGGGGGTAAGAAGGGTTTGGAGGTGGTAAGAAGGGTTTGGAGGTGGAAAGAAGGGTTGGGGGGTGGTAAGAAGGGTTTGGGGGTGGTAAGAAGGGTTTGGGGTGGTAAGAAGGGTTTGGGGGTGGTAAGAAGGGTTTGGGGGGGGTAAGAAGGGTTTGGAGGTGGTAAGAAGGGTTTGGAGGTGGCAAGATGGGTGTGTGGGTGGTAAGAAGGGTTTGGGGGTGGCAAGATGGGTGTGTGGGTGGTAAGAAGGGTTTGGGGGTGGTAAGATGGGTTTGGGGGTGGTAAGATGGGTTTGGGGGTGGTAAGATGGGTGTGTGGGTGGTAAGATGGGTTTGGGGGTGGTAAGAAGGGTTTGGGGGTGGTAAGATGGGTTTGGGGGTGGTAAGAAGGGTTTGGGGGTGGTAAGATGGGTTTGGGGGTGGTAAGAAGGGTTTGGGTTCATCTGTGTGGATAGATTGGTAGGTGTGGATAGTAAGTGGATGTAGTCTGATATTGGGCGTGAACGGGTAGCATGACAGATGAGGTGGCGGGGGTTGGGTGTGTGGGTGACGCGCGGCAAGGACTGTGGGGAAGGAAATGTTCTGGTACTGGAAAGCTAGTCAGCACTTAAAGTAGTTATTACTGTGATCGATACTTCCATTGTGTGTGTTGTGTGTGTGTGTGTGTGTGTGTGTGTGTGTGTGTGTGAGAGAGAGTTATTTTTTTGTGATTGATTGCAACACGTAATAATAACTATTATTTCCATGTGTCGGTTATATGGATAAAACAAGTGACAGTTACATTACTTTAGCACGCCGAAATGATTCACACACACACACACACACACACACACACACACACACACACACACACACACACACACATACACACACAAACCAAGTCACCTTACCTCGAATTACTTCACTTTCCTTTCCTTCAAACTCCTCCTTGGCTCCTCTCGCCTTCCACACGTACCCCACGAAGTCCAACACTGCACTGAACACGTGTTTTCCTTACACCGGGTCACCAGGTGGGGGCATGGCTGGCGTCTTACTAACCGCGTCGACTCCCGGCTACACACTATCTACCTGCTCCACATAGACATGATAAAGGAGACGTGATAGCTCCCGTCCATGCCATGCTCGGGACTATGGGGATCATCAAAGGTTAGTTTACATAACCGTGTAATCTTTGTATTGTAATAAAGTTTCTTTTTCCGTTGTGTGTTTGTGTTCTTACACGTGCCACTAGTTTTTTTTGTGTGTGTTTATCGGTGTGTCTGTGTGTGTGTGTGTGTGTGTGTGTGCTTTATCAACAGTGAAGTAACACTGGATTGTGTACTGCACGAACTGGTCCTAAGTTCAACCGCTCCTCCTCAATCAGTCATTTGTTATCTCTCTCTCTCTCTCTCTCTCTCTCTCTCTCTCTCTCTCTCTCTGATAAGATCTCCTGAATGTTACGTAATCGCTCATCGTTTCTGTTACCATCCTCTCTTTTTCCTGCCTCTGATGTCCTTATTATCTTATAATTAACCAACAGTTTAATTCCCTTCACTCACTCCGGTCATCGCCGTGCTGCAGTTTTAAGCATCTCACTCATTATCTTATCGCTTTGAGACCCAGAAGGAATTATCTCTTGCCCTTTAGACTGGACGAAAGTTATCTCCTTAAAATACTTGAAGGAAAAGAGGAAAACAACAATGATTTCTGAATTACTTTCAGAAATCATCGTTTTTTTGTCGATTTGGTGTTTCACACGCGATACCAAAGATTTTTGTAATGACAGAATTCTTATGGCGACTCTCTCTCTCTCTCTCTCTCTCTCCACATTACAATCGTTTACCACTACACCTTTGCCTTCAACTCTCATCCTATTCCTCTACACACACCGCTGCACCTCTTTTCACCTCCAAATATACATGAACACAGGTTTATGCACTTAATAACGCCTCTTCTCTCCATTCATCTCTCACTTACCTCCTCAAGCCACTCCTCCTCCAGTCCGCCTCACTATCAGCTGAATGTTTACATCCTGTCTCTTCGCTGGGTGTTATAGAAAACGTAATGTCTTATCGCCAAATGTTTAGCGTCAACTCTCATAAACTGCTTTGGAGACGTACAAAGTGTTGTAGTGTTTTTTGAGTATCTATAAAAAGATCGGAAATGTCAAGTAATTTTGTGTATGATGGACTAAATGCTCTAGACCTAAATCATGCATGTGCTGTGTGTGTGTGTGTGTGTGTGTGTGTGTGTGTGTGTGTGTGTGTGTGTGTGTGTGTGTGTGTTTTGACAGACCGGTAAATGACGTAACTTGGCTCCATGCAGGAGTAAAAGGCTGCCGTAACAAGGAAGTTTCTGTAATGCATGACATTTCGCCGTTAGCTAACCGTTGATCGCGCTTGTCACTAGTCGTCGTCTCACCTTATTTCCGCCTCTGCCATTGGGGGAACATTCGGGGGCACCAATTTTCCTCACTACAACAGTTCTCGCCTCTGAGGCGTTTGTTGGATATGACACCATTCCCCAATATTTCTTGATAAATCGTGTATTTATGTAGTTTCCATATATTTCATTTAACAAGAGGCATAGACACAGGCATAGACTATATATGACACAGGTCATATTAATACAAGTGGCCTATTTGTTTTTTGTTTTTTCCCAGATGAAAATTGTCCCTTTATGTTATTTCTAAGGTGCAGCAAAAATATGAGAAACTAGTAAAGCAAAGAATGCTACTTCAACACCAGTCACTATAGGATATGAGCCATTCAATCACGAAGGGACGAGGAATATCAGTCAAGTACTACTATAGTAGTAATGAATATCATGGAAAAGACAAAACATTCCAGTGGATGAGGCATCTCATGCGGAAGTGTCTGTTTGTAAGGAATGTATACACACTAACAATAGAGAAATTTGCTTCAGATTCCTCTCCGTACCTTTACCATTTGTCTTATCATTTTTACGTTCTGACCACATCCCTGCATCCCCTGAACGGCCAATGCTAAGCTGCTCAGCATCTAATATTCGAGGATATTATCTAAGTCGTCAGCAAATCACTAGAACAGAGGTTCCCAAACTGGGGTCCGCGAAACAATGGAAGAAATTAATATTTTTCAATTTTAGTTTTTGCTTGGTTGGGGGTCCTCGGTTGGGACTCATCATGTCTGGGGGTCCTTGGTATGGTCAACTTTGGGAACCTCTGCACTAGAAAACACCGCTGTGCCACCATTGCACCGCCATCATACCGTTCACTGTGTGAAGATTCTCACAGGATAAAAACAGCTTCGCCTGCTCACTAAACCGAGACGGTTTCTTGATGCAGCCTGTGCACGGTGGGAAGCAATCTCCGGAGAGGGTTTCATTCCAGTCTGAGACAGTTCCGGTTCACGAGCAAGAAGGGTCGTATTATATTGATAACAAGAATATGTGCCCAATATAATAATATAGATACACACACACACACACACACACACACACACACACACACACACACACACACACACACATATATATATATATATATATATATATATATATATATATATATATATATATATATATATATATATATATATATATATATATATATATATATATATATATATCATTTTTCACAGCAATATGACAGAACGTTGCCTACTCTATAATACAGTAATACTTGTATATATTATAATGTATATGTTACCAAAGCATACTTCAAGCTGTATAGTTATATATACTTAACTTCTGTGATTTATACTTTGTATTCATGTTACCCGTTTTAGTTGCATCTAGACATTGAAAGAGCCGCACAAAATATTAAAAATTTAAAGAGAAACCAAGTAATACCAAAGATGTTCCGCTTTCAGAAAAAAAGAACACAGGAAAGACACGAAACCCAAGAAATGAAGCTGTGCCAGCCAGCAATGGAAATATCATAAACATTAAGATACACATTGTATGGAATGTTGAATGTTATTAGTTTGTCCTCACATATTACAGTATTAAGAAGGCTACCGTGAAAATTATAATAACCGGTCCTGCAGCAGCGACATCTATAAAGGCGGAACATTTGAACATTCTACCCTGGCGGCGCTGGCACCTTTTCTCCAGGAACATTAAAGATTTAGTTTTTTAGGTGTCTCTATAAAGGTCGAAACTTTGGTTGAAATGTGCAAATGGTTAAATCTATACATTATTTCTCTTACTGGTCTTTTTCTTTCTAATCTACTCGCTTTTAAAGGCTTCATATATGTTGGCATGCGTCTGCCTAGTTATCCTAATTACGACTCTCCATCAAGCAGCCATAAAGAAGCGGGTGCACATTATTTTTACAGCTACTTGCTTTTAGTAGCCCCTACCCAATACATGCAAGACTATGCAAGGCAGAGACCTCTACTTCTAAGGCGAAACTTGCTGTAGAAACGTGGCACTGCTCTGTGAAGTCTACACCATTTCAACACGCACCACCGGCTAGGGGGAGCTGTAGTCACGCCCCTCGTCGACGAAGCTGATGTACTCTGGAGGATCCCCAGTGTTCCTCCTTGCCTTTCTTTTTCTTCCTCTCTTCCGCTCCGCCTTTTCAGACATTCCCGTCATTAAGTCACTTTCAGATACAACTGGTTGACGTGGGATCTTCTTTCCCTGTATTCTCTCGACGATGAGGAAGATAAGAGAGCAAATAATACCCGAAAGAAGGATGACGAAGGCGGTCACAGTGTGTGTAAAGTCAAGCTCCGTGAAGGCGGAAGGCTCCTCGCAGGGGAGTCCTTGGCCCCACCACTGTCGCCTCATCCTGTCCAACAAACCGCCGTCGTAAAGTCGAGTCAGCCTGAGGAAGGACGTTTGAGGTTGTATGATGATGTAGATAAACATGTTGATGCAATCCACTATCAATGCCCTGCCCTGCCCAGCTCTGCTATATCCGCACGGCTGTGTAGCCTGTGTTTGATGCTGTGATGGTGAATGTCATAGCTTTCGTTGTTACTATATACAAATCGTGCTATTACCGTTACATTACGTCATACTGCTACTACTATCAACACTACTACTACTACTACTACTACTACTACTACTACTGCTGCTGCTACTACTACCACTAATATTTCTACTACTGTTACTACTATTACTACTACTACTATCATTGCAACCATCGATTCTACCTCCAAAATCGCCAGTTCGACACTCACTCCTTGTTCAACACGCCAGCGAAAGGGAGGTTCTTCATGTATCCCAGGCGCCCATAGCTGGGGAACAGGTTGATTTGCAGCGTCCTAATGGAACAGTTCTCACTAAACATGTAGTCCATGATGGGTGAGTCCGTGAAGAATGCATAGTTCTCAGTGAGCAACCTCGCCACTCCCTCTTCTTCCGAGTCCACAAGCAGGCCAGGGTTGTCTTCCAGTATGGAGGAGTACTGCTGGTATACCTTCCCTGTCGAGTCCTGCAAAGGGAAGAGAGGGTGAAGAGGCAAGAAATGGTTGAGGATCATGGAGGTATTAAGGGAGGATTATACTTCTTAGCACACCCTCATCATTATTTTCATCATCGTCAGCCTCCTCCTCTTTTTCCTCCTTCTCTTCCTCCTTTTTCTTCTTCCTCCTCCTCCTCCTCCTCCTCCTCCTCCTCCTCCTCTTCCTCCGCGTTTGACAAAGTTCCTCACCACCGGCTGTTGATGGGAAAGTACTGAATATGATCAGGGCGCGACTTGCCAGAAGCAGGATGAAAAGTGTGCAAGTCAGTGGTAAAAAATCTGACTAACGAGTGGGGGGTTGGTATTGGGTCCATTGTTGTTTAACATTTATATTAATGACTTAATTAAGGCGTTTTCGATAGTGTCACCGAGAAGTCAAACAAAGGCAGACAGATAGGAACGGGGTCAGACGTGCTCCGGGATATGTTTGCCCAAAAGGCTCCCGCCAGCCAACGCGAGCAGACACTTTTCATCGGCCAATCAGCGAGTAGGTATAACCACAGCACACAGCAATGAAGTTCCCGCAGGAATGTTTTGAAGAATAAAATTTAGAACGTAATGCTCTTTGAGACCCAGAAAGTTGGTGTTATATAAAGAAATATTTATTTTATTGTCATTTCACATTAAAAAGAACCTGAAAATGACATAAGGCAAGGGAAAGAAGGGAAGATGCTGGGTTTTCTGATGACATTTCGCATCTTTTTGACCGCTAGGCAGCGTTGTCTGACTCTATTTCGTGGCTATGACTATAATCCAGGAGCAGAGCTGTTTTTTCGTATGTTGGTGCGTTTCTTGCATCATCTGTTAACATAATCATCATGTCCGGGCGAGGAAATATATATTATTGCAATATTAAAGTTGACAGCAAGCTAAAACAAGGAGAAAATTAGAGTTGGCTACGAACTCTCGTTTGAGGTGGGCGGGACACTACTGAAAACGCCTTAAGATACAGGAATTAGTGGTGATGTCAGTAAGTTTGCTGATGAAAAGATCGGCAGAGTTATTGAATGGGATCAGGACGCTATAGTCAGACTCAGCAATGAAGTACGATTGAGCAGGGCCCGCTCAGAGCCACAGCATTGCCAAATCTAACTTTCGGAATAAGGATAGTCGTTAGGGGGAGGAAGTGACATGGTGTTTTTGATTGTCGACATTGTCGGAATGCAAAAATGTCACGTGCTATGGAATTTATACAATTTTTTGCTATTATTAAAAAAATTGACATATCCATTGCACTACACAGACTTGTTTAATGTATACAAAATACTTAATATAAAATTTTGAGTAGGAAATAGTTGAGATATGTGAGGGAGAGTGATGTATTAGGGGTGATGGGGCAGTACCGTGGAGAGGCCAGGGCTCCACCCAAACGGAGTTTATATTTGTGTCAGAATATAGTGTTCTCCAGGATGATCTGACAGATTGTATGATTAAACTTAAACAATTGTAGTTGATGTCTCCAGAAAGGAGAAGGGTGCAAGGGGACTTGATCGAAGTTTGTAAACGGATGAAGGGCTTTGCTAGGGGTGATAATAATAGGGTTCTGATGGAAAGAGAGACGGGTTATAACAAGTAGTAATGGGTTTATATTGGATAAATTCAGATTCAAAAACATACCATCAGAGTGATGAATGAGTGTAATAGGCTTGAATGTCATGTTGTGAGAGCCAATACGATAGATATATTTAAGAAAAAATAGATCATTTCATGGATAGTGAGGTTAAGTGGGGGTTAGGTTCACAGGTGTTGCCTTGTATAGGCCTAACAGCCTCTTGCAGACTCCTAGAAGACTCCTTATGTTCTTAAGTTCTTCCCCTCCTCCTCCTCCTCCTCCTTCTCCTCCTCCCCCATCTCTTCCTCCTCCTCCTCCTCCTCTTCTTCCTCCTCCTCCTCCTCATCATCATCATCATCATCACACTCACACACCTCAATGAACGTCTTGAGCGGCGTGCCTTTCATAATGCCAATCTGCCACTCGGGGAAGCTGTTCACCGCCTCGGGGAAGGTGCGGAAGGGCGGCTTGACGGTGCTCACAGCCAGGTAGGAGGTGAGCCGCGCCGTGTAGTAGGCGTAGGCGACGACACACGACATCCAGAACATGATGAACACTGTACGACCCCGCAGCGAGATGGGTGTGGCGTGCACTCCTGGTAAGGGGGCGTGAAAGCGGAGTTCAGTTTGGAGGACGAAGATGAGGAGGTGGAAGTCCATGTGGAAAATGAAGGTTGAAAGGGTTGAAGGGTTGAAAGAGGAGAAAGAAAAGGCGAAGGTCCATGTGGAGGACGACGTTGAAGAGAAAGGGGTTGACAGAGAAGAAGCAGTAGGTGAAGGTGCATAAAGAGGAGGAAAGGAGGTAGGAGGAGTAGGCGGCGGGGGCAAGAAAAGGAGGAGGAAGAGGCGTTACGAAGGAGAGGGAGATGACCTAAGTGTTTGCTGTATTAGGGAAAGTCAATAAGGAGAAATTTGAAGGCGAGGAGGAAAAAGTAAAGGAGAACCAAAGAGAAGGCGATGGAAAAAAGGAGGAGGAAAAGGAGGAGGAGGAGGAGGAGGAGAAGAAGATGTAGGAGGAGGAGCAAGAGAAGGAGGAAGAGGAAGAGAAGGAGGAAAAGTAAGAAGAGGAGGAGGAGGAGGAGGAGAAGAAGAAGAAGGAAACATGGTTGGTTTGCAGTTCAAAGAATTTGGAGTAATCGACGTTATTGAATTTTTTCATATACTTGAAGACTTGAATCATATCCCCTCGCAGGCGTCTTTTCTCCAATGTAAAGAGATTGAGTCGCTTGAGTCGTTCCTCGTACGGTTGAGCCCTTAAGGTTGGTATCATCTTCGTGGCGCGTCGTTGAATCCTTTCCAGTAAATCAATGTCCTTTCTGTAATTAGGAGACCAGAACTGTACTGCATACTCGAGGTGCGGTCTTACCATGGAATTATACAGGGCTAGCATCACGTCTGGCGTTTTACACTCGAAGTTCCTCGCATGAACCCGAGCATAGTGTTGGCTTTGTTGTAGGCTTTTTTACAGTGATTCGCGTGTTTCAGGTCACTGCTGATAATGACTCCAAGAAGAGGAGCAATAGAAGAAGGAAGAGGAAGAGGAGAAGGAAGAGGAGAAAGAGAAGAGAAAGAGGAGGAGGAGAAGAAGAAAAAAAAGGAGGAGGAGCAAGAGAAGGAGGAAGAGGAGGAGGAGGAAAAGAAGAGAAAGGAGGAAGAGGAGGAGCAAGAGAAGGAGGAAGAGGAAGAGGAGGAGGAGGAAAATGATAATGATGATGAGGAGGAGGAAGAGGAGGAGAAGGAGGAGGAGGAGGAACTCAAAGAAACACAAAGGAAGAACAAACAACAGCAGACCTGATGGTCCTTACGAGGCTGTTTGTGACAAGCTACACTAACTATCTAATCAAAGGTGGAAGATGAAGGACAGCAAGGGCGAAGGCTGCTCCCCACCCCCCCATCCCTCCAGCCAAAGCTGCCAAGAAAGGAAAAAGAACCATGCAGCATGGAAAAACTGCATGGAAATTATGTAGGAAAGAGGAGAGAAACACCATTACTGCTACCACTAACCGGGCGATAAAAACGGACAAGGACACCAGTATTCGAAAGAACTTAACGTTATTACGACAATGAGTAATATCTTAGTTGCTGGTTGGATTCAAAATACTTGTTTAATCTATTCTTGAAGGCCGTAACTGTTGTACTATAAACGACATCACAGGGTAGAGAATTCCAAACATTAACGACTCGATTGAAGAAGAAGTGTTTGGCTTCGTGAGATGGGAATCTTTTACCACTTATCTTGAAATTGTTATTTCTTCTTATTCTATTTGATCGATCAATTGTAAAGTAATCTTCCGCATTAATATCACTGAATCCTTTAAACATTTTAAACACTTCTATTAGATCGCCTCGCATTCTTCGTTTTGATAGGCTGAATAAATTTACTTCTTTCAGCCTTTGTTCATAAGATAAATTTATCAACCTTGGAATCATTTTTGATACTCTCCGTTGAACCCGTTCTAACTTTTCTACGTCTTTTCTGTAATAGGGAGACCAAAACTGTACACAGTACTCTAGATGGGGTCGAACCAGCGAATTATACAGTTTTAATATTATTTTTACCGATTTATTTTTAAAGACTCGTCCGATGAAGCCAACCAATTTGTTTGCGGTTTTAATTACCTCTGAACAATGCTGACTGGGCTTTGAAATAGTGATTCCAAGATCCTTTACTAACTGCAGAAAGTTTTTGGCCATTTACTACATACTGAACGCGATTGTTATTTTTTCCGATGTGCAACACTTTACATTTGTCAACGTTAAATTTCATTAGCCATTGATTGGCCCAACGTGCAAGTCGATCTAGATCTGATTGTAATGCTTCTTCGTCGAGTGTCGTAGTTATCTTACTAGCGATTTTTGTGTCATCAGCAAATTTTGATATTTTACAAATGAGCCCATCATCGATATTAACACAAATTAAGAAGAGCATGGGACCAAGCACTGATCCTTGAGGTACGCCGCTTCTGACATCAAGCCAGGTAGATGAAACACCGTTTAGAACTATTCTCTGTTTCCGCTCAGAGAGCCAGTCTCCAAGCCAATTGTGAATGTTACCTGAGATACCGTGCGCCAATAGTTTACTGAGCAATTATTGGTGGGGGACCTTATCAAATGCCTTTTGAAAATCCAGATATATGATATCTACTGATCTGCTTTCATCGAACACCTCAAAAATAAAATGAAAAAAAAGTCAGGTTAGTTAAACACGAACGTTTACTACGGAAACCATGTTGTGAATTATTTATTATATTATTTTCTTCGAAGAATTTCACCATATTGTCGCGAATGATAGTCTCCATTAACTTACAAACAATCGATATCAGGCTAATTGGTCGATAGTTTCCTGGATGAGACTTGTCCCCCTTTTTGAAAATTGGTGTGACATTTGCTAGTTTCCAATCCGAAGGAACTTTTCCAGTTGTTAAAGATTTATTGAATAAGATAGAGAGCGGTTTACAAATCTGAGGTTTGATTTCTTTTAAAAATCTTGGAGTAATTTTGTCTGGACCAGGAGCTTTGCTTACATTAATCTTTTTAATAGTGCGTAAAATATAACTTTCTATGATGAGCACGCCATTTAAAATCTTTTCGGTTCTAACTTCCGGCGGTTGAGATGATAAACAATCTTCGTCGGTAAATACGGATGCGAAAAAGTTATTTAGGAGTGTAGCCATTTCATTTTCATCGTTCTTGTGGTTACCATTTTCATTAGCAATCGGTCCGATACTACAAGTGAGTGACTTTATTATTTACACAGCTACAAAATTCTTTGGGATTAGATTTACGCAATATATTCTTCAAGATTTTTCTTGCTCCGTTTTATTAATTTCTTGGCTTCGCGGCGAATTTTGTCCAACTCTAGTTTGTCAGCCTCTCTCTGAGTTTATATGTATCTACTGTATACGTGTTTTTTAAGAGAGAGGCTATTTTGAATTTCATTATCCCACCATTTGGGTTTCTTCTTAAAAGTTAAACGTCTGTTGCGATAGGGTACGTATATGCCTTCGGCATTGTTCAATATTATGGTGAAGGCCTCCCACGATTTATAAGTATCTGTTTCCATAGAAATTTCAGTCCAGTCAGGATTATTTAAAATTGATCGGAGTCTTACGAAATTCACTCTCTGATAATCTAGCACCTTTTCTTTACTAGCAGTTATTTTACTTCCTTTTATCTTGATGCTGAATGTGATTATTCGGTGATCGCTAGAACTAAAAACTGGACCAACATTTACTTCGTTGAAAAGTCGTTGAAAAGATAAGGTCAAGTATATTATTTTCCCGAGTCGGTTCTTGAACGTGTTGCTGTATATCACTTTCTAATAAATTTGTGTACAGGTCGAGCCCTGTATGAGAGTTCAACGGTTCGCCCCATCTTTTCACTGGCAAGTTAAAGTCCCCGATAATTACTGCCTCGCAACTGCTAATTGTTTCTAATATTGATTCACTTAACGCGTGGTCGATATCAAGAGTCTGCCCTGGCGGTCTATAGATTAGTCCAACAACTATTTCACGGGATTTATTTTTAATTTCAATGAAGACCATGTCCACATTGGTTATAATATGTTTTCACGGATACTGGATGGAGAGAGTTGTGGATATATAAGATAACGCCTCCACCCTGTCTGTTCTCTCTTTCATGACTAAAAATCGTATAACCCGGTAATCTATATTCCGCAATGAAATCTCTGTTTGAAGTGTCTATCCAAAATTCTGTGATTCCGATGGTGTGATAATGATTTGTAGCTGCGAGTGCTTCTAAGTCTTCAAATTTGTTACGTAGGCTACGAGCGTTTATATAGCAAGCTTTAATGTGATTCGAGTCGGGGGTTGCGCGGATTGAGTACTCCCTCACGGTGGAGCTGCTGGTGTTCTCGCCTTCGCGTTTTTTGGCTTTCGAAGTGCCACTTGGTCACAGAGCAGCCTCCCGAAACGGGCTGCTCCAACAGGGTTAAAGTGGATACCATCGGCAAGGAACAAGTCCGAATCGTAGTAAAAACTGTTCCACAAGTTAGCGAACTGGACGTTTTCTTGTGATCAAGGGGACCGAAGTCTGTTGTTTGTGCTGAAGGCCTTACTGTAAAAGCTAGACTCGGCACCGACCCTTGGGAGGATTCCTGAGATTATGATATTACTGGCATCCGTTTTACTGCTTGATCATGCGGCGGTATTTTTCAGAACGGGTTGTCATTACGTCATTTGTGCCCGCGTGAATGACAAAAAGGGTGTTTCGGTCGGCATTTCTCGTAACATCATCGCACGCTGCAGTGATTTCGTCCAGTCTGGCACCTGAATAACAGTAACGTTTTCTGCGGCCGTTTGATGAATGACCACAGAACTCAACCAGCTGGCCACGCACCATGGAGTCCCCAACTAGGCGAGTCTCAAACTCATCCTCCATGGTGTCTGTCAGCACCTGGAACCTATTGAAGGTGGTGGGAGTGGGGGGGGGGGGGGGGGGATAGGCGGTGGCTGAACAGATAGCAAGACTGTTATAGTAATTGTAGTATATCAGTGTATTATTATTATTATTATTACTTAATATCACCACGAATTAGGCATGCAATATCAATGGAAAAAACCCACGACAGATAGATCACGCCACCTTGTAGGAATATCAGCTGTCAGTGTTAACCATCTCAGTTTGTATACAAAGCATTTCATCAAGCTTAGAGGTCACCTTGACATACGTGACCAATTGTAACTTCATTATTTTCCAATCTGTAATTCGTCACTCCTTCGAGAGAGCTCCCACGACACACACCTAGCGTCTCGTCTCTCTCACCCACGCTACGCTGTATCTTAGGTTAAGAATATAATTCTTGTAAGACAGCAAGTGTTTCCCTTCACGCCCACAAGTCCCCGCAACCAAGCGTTACACAGTTACAAGACGGCCCCGTGTTCAGGTGGACGCGAGTTCAATCCCCGACCGGTGCCACCAAGCTGAGATTTTTCAGCCGCCGCCGAGTGGCTTAAAACTACCCACAGGCTGTCCAGAAGACCACCTATCAACCCGAACTCTAGATTCTAGGATTAAAGATGAGCTCCGGGAGGGCTGCATGAGCCAATGCAAGATGGCGCCACTATAAACACTCGCCTGCGCCAGAACGGGCTGGGCCGACCATCAGGACCCACTGGGAAGAAGCCTTGAACCGACCATCAGGATCCACCGGGAAGAAGCCTACCGGCGCAATAGGCCAAGACGTAAAAAAAAAAAAATGTTTCGTTGCCTGCTTCGGTTTGGCTCCATTCCTTATAGGTTGGCACCCGTCATCCTGTGAAGCAGGAAGAGAAGCGTTATGAGGAGCAGGCTGGGAGTTGGCCTGTGAGGCAGGCGGGGAGTTAGTCTATGAGGCAGGCTGGGAGTTAACCTGTAAGGCAGGTAACTCGTCCTCCAGTGAAGCAGGAGGGTCGTTTAGAGGGGGCACAGTCTCGGTGGAGGGCCTCTCTACCATCGATGGTGGAGTCACTGCCACATTGTTTGCAATAAATTCCTGAAGGGCTTCAAATTTCTTTTTAAGATCATGATGTTTGTTTCTCCATTCAGTCACAGCCTTCTTAACTTGACTATCTTTGACTACAGAGACGAAAAGTTCTACTCAGCTGGAAGTACTAAGCCGCAAAACGTCTGGAACAGACGTCACACTTACTGAGTCTCGAAGGCATTGCTAGAAATTATAGCAGGTTCACAATTTGGGCAAATATAAAAAAGCGCTCTCGAAATAACTTAAAGTGTGACCATATATTGATTTGGATAAAGAATGTGCATGGAAATTAGATACTGCTTTGTTAGATGCCTCCAACACTGGGAGTTCGCTCCCACAGGGTCTTGAAAACGCCTCAAAGACCAATCGCTTGTCCTGAGCCTCGGTCACGAGAGACTTTCACAACCCGGCGCTTTTCAGTTATTGTCCTCGAAGTTTTGTCCCATAGAACGGGGCCGGCGTAGTCACTCAGAGCAAAGCTGGCAAGGGAGGAGAAGATCCAGCAATTCGTTCCCACTTTCCGAAACGTCTAACACTACTCCGCTACTCTCGCGAGGCCTGGCCAGTGGCACCTGTCACCAGGTGTTCTCCACCAACTCTAGAGAGTATCAGACGCCCTTCCAGAGAGACCAAAAAGCTGAAATATTCTTTAAGTATAAGAAAAACCCTCAGAAACTCCACCCAGAAACCAGAAGGTACAACCTCATAAGGCCCACGGAAGACATCTCTTTCAGGAGAAAAGAACAAGAACCTGCTGTTATGCAGAATAGGGATGGGAGTACCGTCGTTAGAGGGGAGGGACAGGGAGCTCACACCGACAACTGGTTCCCAGGGAGACTTTTTAGTGTAGAGGTCGCTACACTACTCTACACCGCAGGCCTAAATAATTAGGCACGGTCCAGCTAACTAGGACCCTGGAACTCCAGCCATTGTCTCATAAAGAGATTCTCTGCCTGCAGTCCAATCCACCACTGCTGCTGCCCAGAGGCTTCACCATGACCCTGGCACGGAAGACAGATCAGGTATTACACCTTGTCCAAGGGTGACCTGGGACTATGCAAGGCAGGGGCGTCTGGTTCCCTGAGGTGAAAACACTTCACCCGCATGCCGGGAGGACAAGGACGAGGAGGAGGAGGAGGAGAAAGAGAAGGAGGAGGAGCAAGAGAAGGAGGAAGAGGAAAAGGAGGAGGAGGAGGAGGAGGAAGAAGAGGAGGAGGAGGAAGAAGAGGAGGAGGAAGAGGAGGAGGAGGAAACGTAAAAGAAAGCTAACAGAAGGAGAATGAAAACAGTACGAGGGAGACATGGAGGATGAGAAGGATGAGCCACGTCTTACAGGCTCGGTAATGATGGCAAGACAAACCGAGAGGAAAGCAAGAAAAAAAGCAGCAGAAGAAAGCGAATCCAAGAAATATTAAATAAGAACAAAGCTAAAGAGAAAGTTGCTACAAGGACAAAACAAAAAGACAAAAATACGCCAAAGAAACAGAGAACAATACAACACGTAAAGTCAAAACCATACACATAAACATACGCACAAACAATCAAACAGACAACAACAAAAAACACGATACCTTGCTGCACCATGCAAGAGAAGAACATAAACGCAATATCCTTAAACCAGTAGATTTCCCGCGGCGTCTGGTCCTGCTCGCCGCGGCTCACCACCCACATGATGCAGGCGGTCACCAGGAAGAGGACGAGCGTGCCTAGCCAAGTAGGCACCTCGAAGGCAAACGCATACGTCCCCCAGCTGAAGGGAAATGTAAGTAAATGTGGGGTATATTAGGGGTAAAAGTACAAATAAAAGTGCAAAGGGTTGCGTTGGTAGTTCAGGGGAAAGGGTCAGGAAAGGAGTAAAAGGGCAAGCTTTCTTTCTAAACTACCCTCCTGCGGATTCTCTCTCTCTCTCTCAAAATATATATATATATATATATATATATATATATATATATATATATATATATATATATATATATATTTTTTTTTTTACAGCAAAGGAGACAGTTCAAGGGCACAAAAAGTAAAAATTAATAAAAAAATATAAAAAAGCCCGCTACTGCTGCTCCTAAAAAGAATCCAAAGAGGTGGCTGAAAGATAGGTCAGTTTCGGGAGGAGAGGTGTCCTGATACCCTCCTTGAAAGAATTCAAGTCGTAGGCAGGAGGAAATACAGATGAAGGAAGATTGTTCCAGAGTTTACCAGTGTGAGGGATGAAAGAGTGAAGATGCTGGTTAACCCTTGCATAAGGGGTTCGGACAGTATAGGGATGAGCATGAGTAGAAAGTCGAGAGCATAGGGGCCGCGGGAGGGGGGGATGCATGCATTTAGCAATTTCAGAAGAGCAGTCAGCGTGGAAATATCGATCGAAGATAGAACGAGAGGCAACATTGAGGCGGAAGTGAAGAGGTGAAGACTATCAGTATGAGGAGGAGAGCTGATGAGACGAAGAGCCTTTGCCTCCACTCTGTCCAGAAGAGCTGTGGAGTGGAGCCCCCACACATGAGATGCATACTCCATACGAGGGCGGACAAGGCCCTGTATATGGACAGCAACTGTGCAGGGAGAAGAACTGGCGGAGGCGGTACAGAACGCCCAGCCTCGAGGAAGCTGATTTAGTAAGAGATGAGATGAAGTTTCCAGTTGAGATTTTGAGTTAAGGATAGACCGAGGATGTTTAGTGTTGAGGAAGGTGATAGCTGGGTGTTGTCAAAGAATAGTGGATAGTTGTTGCGAAGATAGTGTCGAGTGGATACGTGGAGAAAATGTGTTTTAGAGGCGTTGAAGGACACCAGGTTCTTCTTGCCCCAATCGGAAATAATAGTAAGGTCTGAGGCTAAGCGTTCTGCAGCCTCCAGCCTTGAGTCGTTAAGTTCCTGTAGGGTGGGTCTTCTATTAAAAGAAGTTGAATAATGCAGAGTGGAATCATCGGCGTAGGAATGGATAGGACAGTTCGTTTTGGAAAGAAGATCATCAATGAACAACAGAAAAAGAGTGGGAGATAGGACAGAACCCTGTGGGACACCACTGTTAATAGATTTAGGGGAAGAACAGTGACCGTCTACCACGGCAGAAATAGAACGGTCAGAAAGGAAACTGGAGATAAAGGTACAGAGAGAAGGATAGAAACCGTAGGAGGGTAGTTTAGAAAGCAAAGATTTGTGCCAGACCCTATCAAAAGCTTTTGATATGTCCAGCGCAATAGCAAAAGTTTCACCGAAACGGCTAAGAGAGGATGACCAAGAGTCAGTTAAGAAGGCTAGGAGATCACCAGTAGAACGCCCCTTGCGGAACCCATACTGGCGATCAGATAGAAAGTCAGAAGTGGAAAGGTGCTTTTGAATCTTCCGGTTAAGGATTGATTCAAAAGCTTTAGATAGACAAGAAAGTAAAGCAATAGGACGGTAGTTTGAGGGATTGGAGCGGTCACCCTTCTTAGGTACAGGCTGTATGAAGGCATACTTCCAGCAAGAAGGAAAGGTAGATGTTGACAGGCAGAGGCGAAAGAGTTTGACCAGGCAGGGTGACAGCACGGAGGCACAGTTTTTAAGGACAATAGGAGGCACTCCATCAGGTCCATAAGCCTTCTGAGGATTGAGGCCAGAGAGGGCATAGAAAACATCATTTTGAAGAATCTTTATAACAGGCATAAAGGAGTCAGAGGGGGGATGAGTAGGAGGAATATGCCCAGAATCGTCCAGAGTGGAGTTTTAGAAATAGTTTGAGTGCAGAGTTCAGCCTTAGAGATAGATGAGACGGTAATATTGCAGTCAGGACTTAGGAGTGTAGGGAAAGATGAAGAAGTGTAGTTGGAGGAGATGTTTTCAGCTAGATGCCAGAAGTCACGGGAAGAGTTAGAGAAAGCAAGGTTTTGGCATTTTCTATTAATGAAAGAATTTTTGGTTAGTCGGAGAATAGATTTGGCACGATTTCGGGCAGAAATGTAAAGTTCATAATTAGCATTAGTTTGAAGGCTCTGGTACCTTTTGTGAGCTACCTCTATCATTGACAGCACGAGAACAAGCGTGATTAAACCAAGGCTTTTTAGCGTGAGGAGTAGAGAAAGAACGAGGAATGTATGCCTCCATTCCAGAGACAATCACCTCTGTGATGCGCTGAGCACACACAGAGGGGTCTCTACCCTGGAAGCAATAATCATTCCACGGGAATCGGAAAAGTACATCCTCAGGTCGTCCCACCGAGCTGAAGCAAATGCCAGAAGCATCGCCTTCGGTGGGTCCAGAGGGTGTACTGGAGCGATAGGACAGGATGCAGAAATAAGATTGTGATCGGAGGAGCCCAACGGAGAGAACAGTTTGACAGAATGAGCAGAAGGGTTAGAGGTAAGGAAGAGGTCTAGAATGTTGGGCCGATCTCCAAGACGGTCGGGAATACGTGTAGGGTGCTGGACCAACTGCTCTAGGTCGTTGAGGATAGCAAAGTTGTAGGCTTGTTCACCAGGATGATCAGTGAAAGAGGATGAAAGCCAAAGCAGGTGGTGAACATTGAAATCTCCTAGGATGGAGATTTCAGCGAAGGGAGAGTGGGTCAAGATGTGCTCCACTTTAGAATTCAAATAGTCAAAGAATTTTACATAGTTGGTAGAGTTAGGTGAGAGATAAACAGCACAGATGTATTTAGTAATAGAATGACAGTGAAGTCTTAACCAGACGGTGGAAAATTCAGAAGAGTCAAGGTCGTGGGCACGAGAGCAAGTGATGTCGTTGCGCACGTAGGCGCAACAACCAGCTTTGGATTGAAAATTAGGATAGAGATAGTAGGAGGGAACAGAGTAGAGATTGCTGTCAGTAGCCTCAGAAACCTGTGTTTCGGTAAGGAAGAGAAGGTAAGGTTTAGAGGAGGAGAGATGATGTTCCACAGAATGAAAATTAGAGCGAAGACCGCGAATGTTGCAGAAATTGAGAAGAAAGAGGTTCGAGGAGTTATCAAGACACCTCTCGGGTCGGCAGCCAGAAGGGGAGTCCTCCCTGGCCGAATTATGGTCCCCCCCCCCAGGCGGGGACTCCGAGGCTTGGTGTATGTGCGCCATTTTGAAATTTTAATTTTGGGAAATGTATATGTTGTTGTGTGAATGTAGTGTGTGGTGATAATAGATATAGGATCTGTTATATATAATGTTGAACTATATATATCTATATATATTATATATATACATATATATATATAGACATATACATTATATATATATATATATATATAGATATATATATATATCTATATATATCTATATATATATATATATATATATATATATATATATATATATATATATATATCTATATATATATATATATATATATATATATATATATATATATATATATATATATATATATATATATATATATATATATATATATATATATATATATATATATATATATATATATATATATATACATATATCCAGTGCTCGCCATAAGCATTGCTGCACCCCTCTCCCACGCTGCGCCAGGTAATATAAGCATTGCTGCATCCAGAGAAATTTATTGAACTCACAACTAATACTTTGTTGGCTTTCCTTGATGTCTCCTGCACTCTTCAAACGGGCCGGAAGGCTGTCTGCAAGCGCCATGAGATGCTGGGGAGCGAGTGTGTTCCAAAGGTGGTGAAGTGCAGCTTGGAGTTTGGCCACGGTTGAATAGTCGTGGCTGCGTAACTCTCGTTTTATTATCGCCCACAAATTTTCAATTGGGTTCAAATCCGGGGAATTAGCAGGCCAGTCTTCGAAGAACGGCACACAGCAGTCCCTGAGCCACTGCTTCACTGACTTAGCAGTATGGCACGGTGCACCGTCCTGCATGAAGGTGGAGGCCTGACACATCTCGAAAGACCCCGGTAGATGGTCACACAGAAGCTCGAGGTAGTTCCCCTGATTCATTGTGGTGTTCTTGGGTAACACCACGAGGCTCCCCACCCCGTGGTAGGAAAAGCATCCCCACACCATCAACGAATCAGGGAATCTGACGGCAGGAGCGGTGTAGCGGGGGTCGAGCGGGTCGCTGCCTGGGCGCCGGTACACGCGACCGTGACTGCTGGCTGTCACTGACTGTGAATCTTGAATCGTCGCTCCACAGCACGCCACGCCACTGCTCGATGATCCAGTCTTTCATCCTGTCACAAAATGCAAGCCTCTTCTCTTGCTGGGCTACAGTAACCACAGGCTTGGGCTGCGCTGCATAGCTCAGGTACTGGAGGTCGTCGTGGATGCGGCGCGATAATGTCCTCACAGCAGGGTTCCCAGTGACGGTACAAAAGTACCATTTTGATACTTTTTGTCGGTAGCGGTACATTTTTACGACATTAAGCTAAAGTGGTACGAAATTATCATTGAGGAAAAATTTGATACTTTTTTACCAATTTAGTAAGAAAAATGATACATTTTCGTCTCACCGATGCATCCAGGGAAATGTGAAAAAAAGTAAAAGCCGGTATAAATTTGTATTTACGTATATATTCTACCGCAGATCAGTGTTTCTGTGTTTTTGTGACCCGTTAAAATCATGTATCTGAGTATACAGCAGCTGATGGGGCAGAGTATACGCGTTGCCCCGGTGACGCTGAGTCGGATACAAGAGCAAGACGTGTACAGGACCGAGGAGACAAGCGGAAATTCCAACAGCGTAAGTTTTTTTTTTTTTTTAAGTACTATTAGGTAATGAAAGACATTAAACATGCTAAAATGTTACTTTCTCGTGATAGTGTGTGCATGAAGTAGCTGCAAAACTTACATAATATTGAAATAGTACTAAATAACATTTATTGCGCCATGGAATCATAGAAACGATTGAAGCGAAGCTACTCTGACATGATTTATATAACTAATATTCTTGTTGTTTTATCATATCTGCATCAGCTACATTGTCTGTGTTATCTTAATTATAAGTTTTAATCTCTCTCTCTCTCTCTCTCTCTCTCTCTCTCTCTCTCTCTCTCTCTCTCTCTCTCTCTCTCTGTTACCATACAAGTCATCATGCTGCAATAGACACTGCAGACTGTGTACACCCTACATCACTGCCAGACGTAAGAGTTAAAAAAATAATATTTAAGTAATTTCCTCACTGTAAAATATAAATTACCTAAAATTACCGGTTGATACTTTATTTGGTACTTTTTTTCAGCCATGTGGTACATTTTTACATTTTGATCATTTTTTATGGTACGTTTTAGTTTTTTCCACTGGGAACACTGCCTCACAGACACATTACTCAGCAATCTCAAGTTGTCTTCCCTGATTTTCCTGGCCGATACTCGTGGATTGCGTTCGACTTCATGGTGTACCACTCTCAGGGTTCGCAGGGAAGTTTTGCGGGTATTTCCTGGTGGTTTCTTCTTGGCGGGTATTTTGTCGCCGCTGAGTTTACCCGTACGCTTCACGTATCTTTGAACCTGGCGGACACTGACGCCCGTCTGGTCAAAGATAGCCCGTGTGGAGTGTCCAGCCTTGTGGAGAGCTGAGATGGCTGCGATGTCATCCCGTGACAAGATCTGGTAGCGCACCATTGTCCAGGAAAACAGCTAAACAGCAGAGTAACTGCAAGCCAGTCTGGGGGGGTGGCGCGGGAAGCCAGCAAAAAAGCGGACCCCAGTCAGAGTGATTGACAGGTGTTTGTCACTTCTTCCCGCCGTTGCAAGCTGCCCAACACCCAGGCTGAGATGCCAGATGTGTAATAATTCAATTTAAAGCACCCGATGCCCGCCAAGGAAAGCGCGCGCGTTTTGATCTTTCAAACGGACACCGTGGTCTCCGGCGACAATGTTTATGACGAGCATATATATATATATATATATATATATATATATATATATATATATATATATATATATATATATATATATATATATATATATATATATATATATATATATATATATATATATATATATATATATATATATATATATATATATATATATATATATATATATATATATATATATATATATATATATATATATATATATATATATATATATATATATAAACTTTAATCTCTAGTTTTCTTTCAGGACGATCTATCTCTGTTGTAGTAGATGGTCACTGTTCTATTCCTAAAAGCATCAACATTAATATTCCGCAGGGTTCTGCTCTGTCTCCCACTCTAACAAATAACAAATTGTTCTATCCACTCCTATGCTAATGACTCTACTTTGCATTACCCATCATCTTTTAACAGAACAAGATTTACGGGACTCAAATCTGGCTGCTGCATAGTTCTTGACCTCTAACCTTCCCAATATTTCTGAATTGTGAAGGAACTTTGTGTCCCTCAGTGCCTCAAAAACTCAATTTTCCCACCTGTCAACTCGCCACAGTCTTGCAATTACTTATCCCCTGTCCTTCGATAACACACAGCTGTCCCCTTCAATACTAAACATTCTCGGTTAATTCTGAACTCAAATCTAAACTGGAAACCATATATTATCTTTTGCGAAATCAGCTTCGTCGAGGTAAGGTGTTATGTATCGTGTCCATCATTTCCCCTCTCCCAGATGTTATCCATATACCAGAGCCTTGTCCACCCTCGTACGGATCATGCTTCTCATGTGTGGGGGGCCTCCACACACAGTCCTTTGATCTGGACAGAGTAGAATCAAAGGCTCTTCGTTTCATTAACTCCCCTCCTCTTACTGACAGACTTCTACCTCTTAAATTTCGCTGCGATGTTGCCTCTCTTCTATCGATATTTTCATACTGACTGCTCTTCTGAACTTATCAACTGAATGCCTCCACCCCTCCCGCGGCCCCGCTACACACGTCTTTTTACTCTAGCTCCACCCAATGCAATCTAAATCCCTTATCCAAGAGTTAGCCAGCATCTTCATTCTTCCATACCTTTCGCTGGTAAACTCTGGAACAGACTTCCTTTGTCTGTATTTCCTCCTGCCCAAGACTTGAACTCTTTCAAGAGAGGAGTATTAAGACACCTCTCCATCCGAAATTGACTCTCTCTTCTGGCCACTTATTATGTTTTCTTATGCTGGAGCAGGAGGGCCTAGCATTTATTGTTTTTGTTTTTTTCTTCTTGAGCTGCTTTCGTAACTGTTAAATAGAGAGGTAGCGCTTTTAAGGAGGGGATAGGAAGAGATTAAAGTGCAAGACCTGGCGTTGTTAGTGAGAGCAAAGGGAAGGGAAGAGATAAAAATATAAGAGATGGTGTTGTTATGGAGGGAAAATGGGAGGAAAGAGATGTATGAGGTGGGAGAGGGAAAAGGGAGGAAAAGAGAAAAGTAAAGTAGTACGAGTGTTCGATGTAGCTAAGTGGTTAAGGAAATGGGGATAAGGAGGAAGGGAAGAAAATACACGATGAAACAGGAAACTCAATAAAACAGGAAAATAGAGCATAGTTGAACATTTTTTTTAAATTTCTCATCCTAAGAAATTATCTCCATCATTACTCCCTCCCTCCTTCATCTTTCTTCAAGTCTTCCCTTCCTACTTCCCATCCTTCTAATTTCCTGTCCTTTTCCCCTTCCTTCTCATCCCTTTCTCTAAACTTCATTAATCACCTTCCCGCTACTTCCTTTTCATCTGTCCCACCGTCCCCACCTTCTTGCCTTCATTCTTACTCACCCCAGGCTGGACTCAGTGGCGTTGGCTCTGATGTACAGGTTCCTCACAAAGAAGTCGATGTTTGTGGAGAAATCGATGTCATCCTGCCGCTCTTGAGACATCGACAGACTGGCCAGGGCGACTTCTGCTTTCTGAGGGCGTTCAAAAGATAAACATTTAGTAAGAAGGTAACTATGTACACGTTTTTTTTTTTTTTTAGCAATTGCAATTTCTCTTTAGTTACCGATAATGGTGGATTTACGCTGTCGGTTTATTTTAACGTTTTGATACTTTTCTCTTCCTGCTTCCTGTCACTTCCTCCCTCCCCATTTTCCTCCCATTTTTCCTTTTCTCTTTCCCCACCTCTTTGCCGCCTCCTCATTCGTTTTTCTCCACTATCTTGCTATTTTGTTCTTCGCAATGACTTATAATAGCGATTTTGAGCGTTGGATTGTTTTCATCGTGGGAGATTATTCTAGCGGGATTTGGGAGGAAGTTTGTATAATATCTTTACAGCTTTTTTTCATTACCGGCACTGTTTGAGTTCGTGTTCATAATTTGATTAAGAACGAAGTTGAGGAGAATGTTTTTTTTTATTCATGATTGCAAGAGTACCACGGAAACAAGATACCATAAAGTTTATATAAATTCTGACATCTTTTATATACCAGAGCTTTCAGCAGTCACGCTCTGAACAATGGAAAAAAATACATTCCTTCTCCTACCAGACTACCACCACCGCCACCATAGTCGCCATATCATCAGAATTACACTTCCAGAAATAATTCCCTAAATCAACCACTAACATCAAGCTATCATCACCACTACCACCACCAAGCAATAGGCCATCACCATCACATAATCACCACCACAATCACTACCACCACCACACCGCTGGCATCATCACCATCACCTCCACCACCACCACCACCGCCGCCGCCGCCGCCACCGCCAGCACCACTCACCTGCAGAGCCACCATCCCCACGAGGCCAGAGTAGTTATCACTCCTGCCTGTCCCGAAGACCCAGTCGTCAGGATGATCAGGCAGCACCACGCGGTACCTGGGCAGGGCGAGGCGTAGATGAGGCGAAGGGGGAGTAAATGGGCAATGGTAAGGAAGAATTCATAGATCTGATAAACCTTTTCCTTTTTTTTCACTTACCCTTTCTTTCCATTCTTGCTAATTTTATCTCGTATCCCACCTTTTCTCGGCCACGATGCTCCACAGTCCTTACTTCACCCTTAGACTCTCTCAGTAAGCTCTTCTCACCCACTCCAATCCTCCTTAGGCCCATCTCCACACTGTCTCCAAGCTCGTCTCACTCAACTCTTGACCCCATGTTAAAAAAAAAAAAAAAATTCCCCACCATCACGGCCCATCCCCTCATAGGCCCTCCTCGTACCCTTACACTCTTCCTTTGCCCCTCCCCTAACGTTTTCCATTTAGGTATTTCCCACCATGTCTATCTTCGTTCCGCATCGCCAAACCATTAAAAAAATAAAACCTTTCTTTCTAGTCGTATCCCAACATATCTCGTCGCTAACAACAGAGCCGTAGCAACCGCCCTCCATACCCCCTTATCTGGGGGGCCCCGAATGACAGGGGGGCCCCCACCTATAAGACAGGAGAGAGAGAGAGAGAGAGAGAGAGAGAGAGAGAGAGAGAGAGAGAGAGAGAGAGAGATGAAAAGGCAACCCAGTTTTCAAGTTAGCTTACCATATTTATCAGCTGTATAAGAGAGGAAAAAAAATATCATCCTGAACCGAACACTGAAATTGTGTCGAGAGTTATGTTAACAACTCCAGTTACTGTTGCAAGTGCAGAGAGAAGCTTTAGTAGAATGAAAATAATAAAAAAAAATATTATACGGTCAACAGTGTCAGATGACAGGCTGTCTGCTCTAGGAATCATCTCCACTGAACATGATGTTGTTAGATCTCTTGATTGTGATGCTTTCGTTAATAAATTTGCAGACCACAAAGCTCGAAAAAAATACTTTTAATGATCGTTTTGCATTTAAATTATCATACTTTGTTAAGAGAAACATCATTTTTGTACTCTGATAGGCCTGCTTATCAGTCGTGCCCCCATGCTGTGCCCAGCTCAGCTCTACTTAAATATATAACATCATCATTCGTTGTTTTTTAATTGCTGTACTCCTTACGTTTACTGAAAAAATGTAAAACTCGGTTGTCTGTATGGGGCCCCACAGAATTTTTTTTAGGGGGGGCCTCACTACTTCTTACTACGGCCCTGGTTAACAGCCACGGTAGACTACCTTCGCAATCCATCTTTGCTCCTCTCCGACCCACATTACTAAATAACTGGGAGCATGCGCCCAGGGGCGCGTCGCTTCATTCACCTGTCGTTCATACTCCAGGCGGTCTTCCCGAGCAAGCTCCCATGCAACTGCCCTGTCCATCACAAGTCCCTCCCGGCAGGATCAGCTGACTTGCCCCAGCCATGAGTCAGGATTGTCTCGTACAGAAACAACCCTGTGAGCAAGATCGAGGTCCGGGAGGCGCACCGCGTGCCTAAATAGCCGGAGCTGGCGTTCACGGACTAAGCTGGCAACAAGCCTCGATTCAATTTCACGGAGTAGTCGCTGGTTCGACACGAAGTCATTCCAGCGATACCCCCCGATCCCACATTACAAAAAGCCTAAAATAACTCATTCCATCTATTTCCCATTATTTGCTAGATCCCTTGTACTGTTCTATCTTGTCCTACCACACGTAGTCAATCAACAGTAATATTAGTCCAACAGATACCCTCGTCATAGAACAACGGGTCTCCTGTTATCTGTTCTTCCTATGTATTCCTATGGATTCATAGCCTCAACTCGCCCCATTCGCAGCTCACCCTCTCCCCACCCTGCCAATGCCCACTCAAACCCGGCCTCACGCATACTCACGTAAAGTTCAGCTTGTTTGCCAAAGTGTTAAAGATGTCCATGAAGAACCCAATGTAGACTTCATCGTTCATCAGGTGCCTGAGGAAAAGAAGAACGCGCTGTGAGCTAAAAATGGAAGGAAATACCTACTACGTAGTAGATGATTAAAAACATCAACAATGCCCACTCCAAAATGTAACGTTTGAGGGTTAGATATATGAGGGTGAGATACTAAATGCAGATTATAAACAAAAACATTACCTAAATATAATCTTAATATAACTACCTATACATAATTTCTTGTTAGCTAAATATTTGAATGTCAAATTCTAAATACAGGAAATCTCTAAATATATGAAAAATGCGCACAGTTGTGTATACGTGTTGCGAAGCTGAAATACCAAATGCAGATCGGAAATGCAGACATTTAAAACTCCTTACAATAACGTAATACAAACACTCTCTCTCTCTCTCTCTCTCTCTCTCTCTCTCTCTCTCTCTCTCTCTCTCTCTCTCTCTCTCTCTCACACACACACACACACACACACACACACACACCGCTCTAATAGCTCAGTCTGTTAAAGCACTGTGATACCAGGCTACGCGGCCTGACAGGCAAAAGTTCGAGCCCCGCTCAGGCCGGGTTATTTCCGCTGACAAAAAAAGTGGTTACTGTTCCCCCTTGAGCAAGGGAGATGGGGTGTGTGGTGTGTGAGGTCCTGGCAGTAGGCTACCCAGAGCTTGACGATAATAAGCCTAGCTCTTGTCGGGAGAGTACTTCCTAGCGAAGACGAGTGTCCAGCTCGTGACCGGAGTGAATCACACACACACACACACACACACACACACACACACACACACCGGTAAAAGCGCTGCGGATAGCTTCGCAGCGTGGTGGCAGGCTGCGGCTCAGGCAGCTCAGGCTCGGCAGCCAGAGGTGCCAAGGAGTCAAGAGAAGCTTTTCCCATTAAGTAGGAGTGGTCCCCCCATTAGCAAGTGGGATGAGGTGTGTGGTGTGTGAGGTCCTGGCGGTGCCCCGAGATCGACGATGAGCCTTTTTCTAATCGGGAAGGTACTTGCTGGCAATTGCGAGTTCAACTCGTGATCAAGCCGTGGTGAAATACACACCATCATATTTTTCCTCTTACTTTTCCTTTTTGCTGCTGATCTAACTTTTTTCCTCTTTCTGCCTCTGCGTTAATCAAGTCACGTCGTTAGAATTTTATGTTTGACCTTTCGAGTGGTGCCAGTTGATTTATTAAACTCGTGCAACAATTTTCGAAAAACTATTTCTCAGCAAATCTTAGCAGTTACTCTAACCATCATCTTGATTATTTTTCATTACAAGCGATAAGCCAGTCATTTGCGATAAGGACCGACGGAGCGTACCCACATCTCCTACTCAAGTACAAAAAATGGTGTAATGTCACATTTCCTACACATAGTTAATCATATTTCCTACATAAAACATGAATCCAGCACTTCTATTCAAATTACAATCCGTGGGTATAGGCAGTTCGTTTTTAAGCATTTTAACTGACCTTTTGACTGGTCGTAGTCAGTTACAATTGATGGGGTTTTGAGCTCTTTTAGCCCTGTTAGGTCAGGCGTTCCCCAAGGCAGTGTATTGGATCCTGTTTTTTATCTTTTTTACTAGTGATATGTGAAATGGTATTTCATCAAAAATGATTACTTATGCGGATGATACCAGCCTCTATGTACAGTAGGCTATAGAGAGTAGTGACACACTGTCCAGTAAGTTTCGTTCAGAAAGCGACATCTGGCAACCCCTCCACGCGACATGAACATTATTATATCCTATCGAAATCATACTGTTGTGGTGATCGGTGGTCACAGGTGCACTCTACATAAGATAGATATTTATCAAAAGTGCCCGTCGCTAACGCTTAATAAATATTTTTTCTTTAGGCTCTGTCGCTACATTTTGACACGAGCTTTTAGTTTCGTTCAAATTTAGTCAAGAGCAACTCTAAGCTGTTTATCAAACCATGATACATTTAAAAATATACTGCACTTATTAGGGGAGATTGTTATGCCTTTTAACTAAAAACAAAAAATCCCTGACAGCCGAGATCTTGTTCTTTATATTTTTTTTTATACGTAATAATAGGCTATAAATGTTCACATGATGGCGTCGTCGACCGCGGGCCTTGGCTGGAGCAGCGGTATTTTTATAAAGCCCTTATGTCCGCAGGCACTGCAGTTGAGCTGTCACGTCAGTGGCTGTGGAAACGTATAATTTTTAATACCTAAAGAGAGAGAGAGAGAGAGAGAGAGAGAGAGAGAGGCTGGGTGGGGACGGGAGACATGTCAATCAGCGACAAGGGGTCAGCTAGTCAGCGACACACACACACACACACACACACACACGTATTTATCCTTAGATATAACGTAATCTTCACGGACAAATGATTTTAGATTTTTGATGATTTGAATTGTCTTTGAGGCTTTATAGTGACGGGAATTAAAGCTGCGAGTTAAACAGACCCTCAAGCCTATTTGCTGTTTGACGGTAAGGAGCATTAGTCACTGCCTGCCTCTGTGAACAACAGCATTGCACGCGGTATTTTCAAAGTTTAATAAGAAAAAGTGTTTCAGACTGTTCGTAATGTTTTACCTCGTCATCATCATCATCATCATGTAGTAGACATTCATTATCCATTTCTAAATTGAATTCATGTAATCTGGTATATTTCTAACTACATTATATTATAATATAATATAATATTATACAATATTATATTTTCACGGTCACACACACCCGGTACACACTGAAACGCGTCACTAACATCGCCAGTGAATGCGTCACCGTGGTATAGTTGCCAGATACCGCCACCAGGCTAAACATTCTGAAAACCGTGACACTACTCTCTATCGTCGACTGTACCTATATCTTCCCCCTCCAAAAAAGGAGAATTGTTGCCGAGGCTCTCCAAAAGAACATTAATAAAATCATGTACTAGTGTAATCAATAAAGGATGAAATTAAAAACGTCTAAAACCCAAAGTCTAATTATTAGTAGATCTAGGACCCACCAGCCTGCTCATTCTCCTATTATATATAATATATATTATATATTATATATCATATATATATATATATATATATATATATATATATATATATATATATATATATATATATATATATATATATATATATATATATATATATATATATATATATATATATATATATATATATATATATATATATATATATATATATATATATATATATATATATATATATATATATATATATATATATATATATATATATATATATATATATATATATATATATATATATATATATATATATATATATATATATATATATATATATATATATATATATATATATATATATATATATATATATATATATATATATATATATATATATATATATATATATATATATATATATATATATATATGTATATATATATGTATATATATATATATATACATATATATATATATATATATATATATATATATGTATGTATATATATAAGTAGGTGGCCGCACTGGGCCGTAAAGTGGATAGCGTAGGACGGACGACATTCGTCGTGTGATGGACGACGGACGCTACCACTCGGATTTTTCAGTCACCGCCGAGTGGCTTAAAACTACCCACATGCTGTCCTGAAGACCACCCATCAACCCGGACTCTAGAGGAAGCCGTCCAAGCGAATCAAGAACGAGTTCCAATGCAAGATGGCGCCACAATAAACACTCGCCTGCGCCAGAACGGGCTGGGCTGACCATCAGGCCCCCACTGGAAGAAAGCCTTGGCCCGACCATCAGGCCCCACCTGAAGATGCCTGGGCGCAACAAAAAAAATATATATATATATATATATATATATATATATATATATATATATATATATATATATATATATATATATATATATATATATATATATATATATATATATATATATATATATATATATATATATATATATATATATATATATATATATATATATATATATATATATATATATATATATATATATATATATATATATATATATATATATATATATATATATATATATATATATATATATATATATATATATATATATATATATATATATATATATATGGTGAAGAGTAGGGAAAATCAAATCAGAAAATTTATTCCTGACTAGTTTGCTTGGTACAGCTTCCTCAGGGAATGAATACACCACTGGTGTATTCATTCCTCTGAAGAAGCTGTACCAAGAAGCTAGTCAGGAATAAACTTCTGATTTGACCCTTGAATTTCCCTACTCACCTTCAATATATATATATATATATATATATATATATATATATATATATATATATATATATATATATATATATATATATATATATATATATATATATATATATATATATATATATATATATATATATATATATATATATATATATATATATATATATATATATATATATATATATATATATATATATATATATATATATATATATATATATATATATATATATATATATATATATATATATATATATATATATATATATATATATATATATATATATATATATATATATATATATATATATATATATATATATATATATATATATATATATATATATATATATATATATATATATATATATATATATATATATATATATATATATATATATATATATATATATATATATATATATATATATATATATACAGATATATATACAGAAAGTAGTGTAATGTCTAGCCTAAAGTCCACTCGATTCGGCTTGTGGCTGAACGTCTATTCGACATTTCTCCCTTTTTAAAAGAGATTCAGGTTCAAAATTTTGAGTCAAGCACGGCTTGGCTCAAACTCGCTGCTTTTGTTGATGCATGTGAACACGACTTCTATCTCTACTTCGGGTAGAATGAGGGGAGAAATTTCGAATCACACACACACACACACACACACACACATTATGACCCACAGCCATCTCGAATTTACTCTATGTTTAGGGCTAACTCAGGGTTGAAATTTTGAGTACAACAAGACTTGATTCGAACGGGGTGGCTTTTGTGGTTTGAGAAATATGACTGGAGCCCTGCAGGAATTGGTACTCGCTGTCTTTCGTGGTGTAAGCATTGTGACTGTGGCCCTCTAGGAATTGTGACATTAGATTTTTGTGTGTACATGTGCTGTATCCCTGTAGGATATAATTACTAGCAAACTGCTAAAGTTGTAGATATAACGTGTAGGAAATGTGTCATAGGAGATGGTGCGCACCCCTGACCGAACGACTCAGAGGTGGTGGCCGAGTTATCAGCGAGCGTGCGTGGTGAGCCCGTGAACCTAGGTTTTTCAAGTCATCGCCGAGTGGCGGAAGATTACCCACATGCTGCCCAGATCTTCAGTCAACCCTAACTTCAGCGACATTGTTGAAGTGGAGCACCGGGGCGCGGGATGGACCAATCAAAGTCATATATCACGGCAGCCGCTATAAATAAAATTCGCCTGCGCCACTAACGGACTGG
This sequence comes from Eriocheir sinensis, assembly GCF_024679095.1. Classification (NCBI taxonomy): domain Eukaryota; kingdom Metazoa; phylum Arthropoda; class Malacostraca; order Decapoda; family Varunidae; genus Eriocheir; species Eriocheir sinensis. The sequence continues at coordinate 1,131,488 of NC_066541.1, read as the reverse complement.
ACCCGTCCAAGAGGCCCCTCAAGACAGCCTTCCGGCGCTACAGGCAGCACCTAAAACAAAACAAACACTCAGCAGCACGGGGCTGTCATACTACGAGTGACTCCTTCTTAAACCGGAGGGACTTTCGCTACCTCAGCGTGCGGCGACTATACACAATGCTTGCTGTCTGATGGAGAAACTCACATTCGCCATTACACGTAACAATCTGGCATTTGATAGTCTCCTTCCTTTTCCTTTCCCTTAAGCAACCAACGCCCCCTCCGCCCCCCCATCAACTAACAGCCTGTCCTTTCTACATGCCTATCCCTTGACACATTCCCTTTCAAGGTCCTTCAGTGCCTGACACAATGTATTGTCTCGATTCATGCAGTTACCACAGCCTGACACATTACATAATGACAAGGCTTCGGCTCTCCTTGCTCCGACCCTTTGTCATTGTCTTCGAGAATCAATAAGCTTTAGTAAGTCATCAGAGAGGAGGGGAGAATAAGGGGATGTAGGAGTGTGAAGAATGAGTACACAGGAAGAGGTGGGAAAGAGAGCTGCTGCTGGTGGAAATAAAAGAAGAGGCGCATGAAACGGTTGAATTGTTAGTCTTCAGATAGGAGGTTTATTATTTAAGATGAAGGAGTGTGAAGGGTGGATAACTGGATATACAGGGAAAACTGTGAGGGGCAGATAGCGGAGGGAGTATTGAAAGAGGTGAGTTATATAGTGGACTAGTGAGCTTGAGAAGGAAAAAGAATGAAAAGGCTTTTGGGAAGAACAAAAGTGTCCGAAGAGGATGTTATGCATGACGTGGGTAGAGGAAAAGAGATACAGATTTGAAGGAGAAAGAAACGTGAGCCAAGAAAAAAGAAGTGAGTGCAAGAGAAGACAGCAAAGAAAAAGGGAAAAAATGTGCATATATGAGAACATTGGGAACGAAAAACAGAGGTATAAATGTGTTTAAAAATCTTATTGTATGATAATACTTAATACAACTGCATGAAAAGAAAATAAGAAAACGTATCATGTCAAGAAATGAAGTCCAAATAAAACAACAATAACGGCAAAGAAGATTTACCCAATGAACAGGCAAGGAAAAAGAAAAGAAGTCAGAGAATGTCAGAAGAAGAGAAGCTCAAACAGTAGTGATGACAGTTGACAAGGTATCATCAAGAAAGAGTCATGTGAACCTCAATACTGTGAGTGTGGGAAGGGCTCGAGAGAAGGAGTTATTAAAGAGAATGCAATATGTGAACACTAATGAACGCAGGGCTACATGTGACAGTAAAAACGCCTCCTCCCTTTCATAAACTCCTCCAGCTGTGTTCCTCGCGTCTTTAATATCTGCCTAATTGATGAGCACGAGACGAGACAACTCTAGATCTTGGTCGATAACTTTCCTTCCCGGCCAGTCCAGCAAGATGGGTGAGGTGTACTGGAGGGTAACCAACAAGTTTGGTTGTGCCGCTAAGTTCCTGCTAATAGTCAATGGCAGCGACTATGATAATGTGATTGAGATACTCATCAATATACATCCAACTAGTCTGTGGTATGAATTAAAGTACTTTGTAAATTATCCTAATCGTCAATTCCAGTGACAGTAATGTTAACTTAAGATACCCAGTTATTTACCGAGTGGTTCGTGGCTGTGTAATTTATGCTACTAAATATATATATATATATATATATATATATATATATATATATATATATATATATATATATATATATATATATATATATATATATATATATATATATATATATATATATATATATATATATATATATATATATATATATATATATATATATATATATATATCTATATATATACATATATACATAAATATATATATATATATATATATATATATATATATATATATATATATATATATATATATATATATAAAAGTTATTACTTTAATGTTTTTTTGTTTTCATCCAAAGTAGCAATATGGCAACGACTATAATTGAAATGCTGGGATACTTAGAAATGTCTTTCCCGAGTAGTTCGTGCGCATTATGGTGTAATTTTTGCTAATAATAATTATCATTATTCAGCTGCTTGTGGTTACAAATACTGGCTTAGTTTCTTAGTGGCATAAACGTGTCCAGTATGCTACTACTAACGGGGAGCATACGTCCTGTTTCACTCACCAGCCGCCTCCACGCAGTTACCCTTCCCATTCTAAGCCCCTCTTGGCAGTATCGATCAACTTGCCCCATCCATGGGTTACATGGTCTCCTCCACTCAAGGTTGTCTCGTACAGAAACAACCTAAGGAGCAGGATCGACGCCTGAGAGGCGTACCGCGTGCCCATGTAGCCGGAGTTGGCGAGCTAGTAACGGGCCTCGATTCAGTTTCATCAAATAGTTATCAAAGAGTTATGGGAAGGGCAGGCCTAATTGGATGAGTAACAAATTGCACCCAACCGCCCCGAGCTGTATCCTTCTTTCCCTCTTTCTGATTACTCCTCTCCATTGGACGCGCCAAACTGAGGACGGGTTGGTGAGCCCTTAATCCTCCCACTTGTTTGTCGTGTGTGGCGTCCCTGTAAGGCTGGGAGACGGGAGTCTTGGAGGTTGAGCGATGCCACAGTCGTGTGCTACGGCTAGCAACACACCTCTTTGGTCTCTTATTCCGGCCAAGACGGGCGGCCTCTCCTGGCTTGGTGAGGTCAATCGGCTAGTCTGCCGACTAGTCGGCCACCGCTGTGTCAGGTGGTGGCCGCGTTTACTCTCCTGCTACCCCCTGGACTTATAGGTCTAACGCTCAGCCTCCCCTTGTAGGGCTCCGTGGTGGATGGGGGCACTGGAGAGCAAACCTCCCAACATGAATTTATGGCATCTAGTATTTTTGATAGGTCTGGGCTGGGCTGGAGAGCTCCCCTGTCCTGAACACAACCACCCCCTTCTCCTATGGACCGCTGACGAGACGAGACACGAGCTTGTCGAGCCAGGTCCGGTGTTATTCTCCGGCAGGCTCTCCGTGTGGGTGCCTGGAACGTCCAGACCCTCTCGGATGATCAGCGACTAGCTACCCTATCTGTCCGCTGAACTCAGAAAACTGAGGGTGGACATAGTGGGGCTCTCTGAGACAGAGATTGGACAATGCAGAGATCAGTAGTAAGGATTACACCTACTATTGGTCAGGCCAGAGCGATGGTGCTCATTGGAAAGGAGTATCTCTAGCCATTTCTTACCGACTGCAGTCCTCTGTCGTTAACGTTACTCCTGTTGATGAGCGTATGATGTTGGTGAAGTTGAAGCACACCTTGGGCTTCATATCTCCTATTGCACTGTACGCCCTTATCGAGATAGCAGACTTGAGGAGAAAAATATGTTCTACTCCAAGCTTGATTCTATAGTTTACCAGTGCCTCCTACGCGACACATTCATTGTCTAGGATGACTTCAATGCAGTTATGGGCACAGAGAGAGATGGTTACGATTTATGTGTTGGTTCTCATGGCTCTGGCACCAGAAACGTAAACAGTTTACTCTTTCTGAATTTTGCAAAGTCCAGAAGGCTGAGGATTGCTGGTTTCTGGTTCCAGAGACGCGAACATCGCCGTTGAACTTGGTATAGCAATGCTGGCGGTGAGGTAAAGGAGATCGATCACATCCTCGTTAGTACTCGTTGGAGGATCCTCCAGAACTGAAGTGTTTTCCGGAGCTGAGTTCTTTACTACCGGTCACAGACTTGTTATTGCAAAACTGAGGATATGCATCAGGTTTAAAAAATTCTCCAGATGCAACCCCCTAGGGTTTCACCTTGAGAAACTGAGGGACCAGGCGTGCGCTCTGGAGTATGCGGTGGCAGTCTCAAATCGGATTTAAGTGCTTTGGACTTTGGAGGACCCTGGAGAGTTGTGTGATACCTTTTATCGTGAAACTCTCGAAGCTGTGGAGGAGTGCATTGGCGAGGTCCCCAGGAGTGGAGTTGCCTTGGGGAAGACACTGGAGAATACAGAGGAAAGTCGTGTTGCCAAGCTGGGTGAGGACTCGGAGCGATCCAGGACTCTGTCACGAAGGACTAGAACCCTTTTAAGGAGGGATAAGGAGAGGTACGTCATAGATCTCGGTGAGAATGTCGAGGATTGTTTGAATGCAAACGACCTTAGACCTGCCTTTCGAGCTCTGAAAAAGCTCCGCTCCAAATCCACATCTGAGATGAGTAGCCTACTAACCGATCGGCTGATGGCAGATAGTATCAGATGCGAATGGGTAGAGGGCTCGTTGAACCGTGTACTTTGGGAAGTTGTACACGTCAGAGCCCCCAAGCTGACAGCTCCCTCTGGCTGGGTTGCAGATCGCAGCTGCTGGTCCACCAATAGGCGAAACTCCGCTCTCTCTTGCGGAAGTGACGGAGGCTGAAAGAAAGTTGAAGGGTGAAAAGGCAGCCGGGATATGTAATATCAGCGCAGAGATGTTGAAAGCTTGGGGTAAAGCCATGATCAGTGGTTTGCATGCGGTTCTGTCTGCCGTGTGGCAGTCCGGTGCAATTCCTCTTGACTGGAAAAGGGGGTTTGTTGTCCCTATTTGGACAAGGAAAGGGAACCGACAGGACTGCAACATTTACCATAGTATTACACTGCTTAGTGTGCTGGGCAAGGTCCTCGGTCATATGCTGCTGATGCGAATTCGATCTCATCTGCTAAAGTTTCAGAGACCTGAGCAATCCGGGTTCACGCCCGGCAAGTCAACAATTGACCGGATCCTAGC
>NC_066541.1:1109270-1121770 GCF_024679095.1 Eriocheir sinensis | reverse complement strand
CCCTCAGCCACCGCCTCCCCACAACCTGTCAACATAGACCTTAAACTAAAGGTAAAAGGGCATGAAGGAGCACGAAACATAAGGCCGCGGAAGACGAAGAACTGAAGTACTCACGGGGAAGGAGGCGAGGAAGATGGTTTGTCCCTGGAAGTCCGTGGGGCCTAAGCCTGGCTGGTTGGAAAGCCGCAGGGGCACGCCGTGCCTCCACCTCCCCAGGGGCTGGCCCACCAGGGACATGGCCGAGTCCCTGAAGCCGAATATCTCTTGCACATCCACCACCAACGCTTCCTGCGGGATAAATGGTGAGTTCGTCAATTCGTAGTTACCCTTCCAAAAAGTGCTCTTATCGGGAAAGAAGGTAACCACTACTAATAAAAAAAATATCTGAGGTGTGATAATGAAACATTAGGTGAGATGTAAAAATTAAACAAGATGTTGAATACAGAACATGATATGCGTCTGCAGGTAACAAACATCCTTGCCGATATTATTAACCTTTGTGGCCAGAAACAAGCAGGTAAATATCGCTGAAAATTATAAGAATGACGAAGTTCTGCGGTGACTTTCAGTTGATTCCCTTAATCAATAATTACTGTGTGTGTGTGTGGGGGGGGGGGTTTCCGAAATACAGCAATTATTGAAAATGGGTTCCGCAGATGTCAAAGTTTGAAAAAAAACACGTTACGATGATTTAAATAAACCTATTATGCAGAGGATGAAGTGCATTTGGCGGGATTTTATATAAAATGCAAAAAAACACTTACAGCACGATGATGTTCAAAATCATATATCAAATTAAAAAAGGTGGAGACAAACCAGATCTTTCCATAAACCTAAATAAATCGGTGGACACAATACGTTTAGTAAGACTGTAGTAACAGAAGATTTATTATTTAAGATCAGGTGACGGATCACAGGTATGTATAAGAAATTATATGAGTACTTGCTTTGTCGTGTGTGTGTGTGTGTGTGTGTGTGTGTGTGTGTGTGTGTGTGTGTGTGTGTGTGTGTGTGTGTGCCGTTTTTGTCTAGTGTGGCCTTGCTTTTGCCTCTAGAAGGCTGTAATTTGGCATGTAGCCCCTCTTGGCAATGTAGTTTGACCACTTCGAAGGATTGTTTGATAGCTCGATTCCAAGTTCATCGCCAAGCCGTCACAAAATAGCCTGTTTTTCGGCCCTTTTGCCGCGGTTTGGACACGTCCTAGTTTTTTGCTTATAACTTTTGTTATTTATTTAATGGTTTCTATTTTTTCTGATCATTAATCTGTATTAAAAGAGTTTTTATTTGCCAGCAAGCACGCCTCCCTAACTTCAGTAGTTTTTTGCTCGAGCTTGACCAGAAGTCACAACGAACATTCGCCGAATCTGACTCATTTCACGCGCCACGACGAAACACCTTCCTGACGCCACAAAAAATAATATATCTGCATAAAAATTCATATATGAACACTTCAATATGTTGACTAACTTGTATTAAAACAATTTTAAGATATCTAAATAAAAGTTACTATTTATTTATAATCATTTCAATATATAAATCAACATTTATTAAGTGCCTTATTATACGTGTTATTTTTTTCTTTTAGTATTCAACCATATGCATTTAATTTGCTTTCTTTTGATATCAAATATATATATATATATATATATATATATATATATATATATATATATATATATATATATATATATATATATATATATATGCAAGATGGCGCCACTATAAACACTCGCCTGCGCCAGAACGGGCTGGGCTGACCATCAGGCCCCACCTGGAAGAAGCCTTTGGGCCGACCATCAGGCCCCACTGGGAAGATGCCTACTGGCGCAATAGGCAACAACGTAAAAAAAAAAAAATATATATATATATATATATATATATATATATATATATATATATATATATATATATATATATATATATATATATATATATATATATATATATATATATATATATATATATATATATATATATATATATATATATATATATGTTTGGTATCAAAAGAAACCAATTTAATAGTATCATTCATAAATGAGAAGAAATATGGTTGAATACTAAAAAAATAAGAAATAACATGTATAATAAGGCGTTTAATATAGGTTGATTTATATAGTGAAATTATTATAAAAAATAGTAACTTTTTTTATTAAGATATCTTAAAATGGTTTTAATACAAGTTAGTCAACATACTGAAGTGTTCATATATGATTTTTGTATGCAGATATATCATTTTTTTTTGTGGCGTCAGGAAGGTTTTTCGTCGCGGCGCATGAAATGAGTCAGATTCGGCGAATGTTCCTCGCGATTTCTGGTCGAGCTCGAGCAAAAACTACTGAAGCTAGGAAGGCGTGCTTGCTGGCAAATGAAAGCTCTTTTAGTACAGATTAATAATCAGAAAAAAAAATGGAAATCATTAATAAACAAAAAAGATATAAGCAATAAAACTAGGACGTGTCCAAATCGCTGCAAAAGGGCCGAAAAACAGGCTATTTCGTGACGGCTCGACGACGAACTTGGAATCTAGCTATCACAAAATCCTTCGAGGTGGTCAAACGACATTGCCAAGAGGAGCTACATGCCACATTACAGCCTTCTAGAGGATATAGCAAACCCACACTAGACAAAAACGGCGAAGTGTCTGGAGTTCGTCAAAATCGCTCTCGACAGGGTTTACGTTTCGAGCTCTAGCGACGAAACTACTGGGAGTAGGGAAATGTTATGCACCATATTTGAAATCCCATTGGCAGGGCTAAATCATTTATTAAATAAGTGTTTTGAAATTCTCAAAAAATGAGTGGATTTCAAGGTTGGGAACTCAAAAATAGTTTTTTTTTTTAGTCGTTTTTTGCGAATTTAATCATTTTTTTTATCCTTTCGAAACGGTTTTCGAGCCCGGTCGTTAATTGAAAATTATAGACCTTTCTTTTTGCCGTCGATTGATACCAAAAAACGTTTCTGTAGCCCCAGAAATAAGGGAGTTAGGCGATTTGCACCAAAGCGGTTGATTTTCTAAAATTCGCTGCTTAATGACAAGGGCGCCGCAAAATCAAAAGAGTAAGCTGTCCAGTACTTGAGATGTCACTGAATGTGTTCATACTCACTATAGGCTAAAGGGAGCAATGTGCTGTTATAGCAAATGCCTCCCAGTTAACCAGTTACGTGCCCCAGGCCATGACCGTGACGCCTTTGATTACATCTGATACATTTTCTTTGCCTTTTTACGCTATAAGTTAGGACAAATAAATATATAAAATAAACATAACGCGAAACCTCATATAAGAGGAGAGAGAGGAAAGACATTGATCATATTTTGCTTCAAGGATGTTTTGATTCTACCGCTCGAGGGACGAAATTCAGAAGTAAAACTTCCAGAGTTTGCCGGTAAAGAGTTTACCGGCAATAGGGATGAAAGAAAGAAGATACTGGTTAATTCACAATAAATTGTTGAACACCTTAGGAATTAGCTTGAATAGCAACTCCAGCGTAAAAAGACTATAATATTAAGATCCACTTTCATGCTACTGACAGCACGTAGTATCTAATCAGCGTGTGCATATCTTTGGAGTTACCACGTACGAGAGTTTACCTGGTCGAACGAAGCGAATATCCACGACATGACGCCCGCCGCCACCTGCCTGGGCAGCTCCACCTGGCGCCCAACAACCACCTGCCTCACGTCCCCGCGGCTACCCGTGTACCGCGCCGCCACAAGCTCCAACGCCGCTTCCATCTGTTACAAATGGAATTTAACAAATGAAAGAGATAGAAACATGATAGATAAATAGATTGATAGACAGATATATATATATATATATATATATATATATATATATATATATATATATATATATATATATATATATATATATATATATATATATATATATATATATATATATATATATATATATATAGATAGATATATACACAGGGCGTTGTCGCGTAGGACTAGAGCTCTCTTGATGAGAAATATACACGGAGAGGTATGTCAGGAGTCTCGCTGAAGATTTCGAGACCATGCCAATGCAAATGACCTCCGACCTGCCTACCTAGTTCTGAAGAAGCTCCGCTCTGAGCCTTCCTCTCAGGTGAGCGCTGTCCGAACAGCAAATGGTTGCCTTGTGTCAGATATGGATGGGAAGATGACTCTTTGAGCTGAGAACTTTGAGCAGTTGTACACGGTGGACCCTCCGAGCGGGTAACTACCAACTACTGGGGTGCTAATAACAAATGCTGATCCAACCTTTCACAAAAGCCCACCATCCCTTGACGAGATCAGCGAGGTTGTGGCAAGCTTGAAGAGAGGAAAGACAGCAGGTATTTGCAACATCGGCGCTTAGCTCCTCGAAGCTGAAAGAGAGGCCATAATGCATTGGTTGCAAAGTGTCTTGTTTGCCGTATTGCAATCTAATACCATTACTCTTAATTTGAAGAGGTGTCGGTCGTCCCTATCTGTAAAGGGAAAGGGAACTGTCAGGACTGCAACAACTACCGCGGTATTACGCTGCTCAGTGTGCCAGGCAAGGTGCTTGCCCATCTATTGCTCATGGGTATTCGTAGCCAGCTGTTGAGGCTAGAAAGACCTAAGGAGCCAGAGTTCACACCTGGTAAGTCAACAACTGATCGTATCCTATCGCTTCGCCTACTGATGGAGCACGGGATGCTTTCAGCCTATGTCGGTCTTAGGACGGCGCTTGATTCAGCGCACCACGAGGATCTCTGGAATCTCTTGCGACTCCGTGGGATTTCTACAAGGCCCTTGACTCTATTAACTGGTTTTGTTCTCTGGGACTGAGATTGCTGTGAAATGTGGGGTGCCCTTATCCAGCTTCTTCTCTGTGAAGACGAGAGTGAGGCAAGGCTGTGTCCTTATTTTACCACTTTTTAATAGCTGCATGGACTAGTTATTAAGCAAAGTTAAGGACCAAAGTCATAATGGAGCGTCTATTAGCAATACCAAAGTCACTGACCTTGTTTTTGCTGATGATGTGTTAATCCCCAAGGTGAAACTACCGTCAATAAATGATATCATCTCACCGGGGCCACCAGTCTAACGGGAGCCACTTCCCATCATTTAACACAACTTCTCAGTGTCTCGAAACACATGAGAAACTGATTTAGCCCGAAGAGGAAGATAAAATTCCGACGCCGGGAATTATTAAACTCGGGATTAGTCAGACGGGTGGCCAGCACTTTCCCATTCAGCTAAAGAGGCGTCCCACTAGATAAGTGAATTTTAGGGATTTTCTGCACTTGGAGAGTCATTACCGATCCAGATCAATTTATGTGTGTTTGCTGAAGTTATTTATTTACAATTTCTATTAAGGGGGCCGGCTGGTCATGAAATGGTGAAGAACGTGATTTAAAAAAAAATAAGTTGTCCACCCTCGTGTTGCTTTTGAGAGTGTAAACACGAAATATTTCCTTAAAATTCGCAATAGTTTCACTTTTATGGGCGTGTAATTAGCCCCACTGCCTCAGGCGCGACCTCATGATGGATATCGATCATTGTGTATTGCCGTATTTACGAAAATCTAAGTACTATCATAGTAACAAAAGTTATATAATTGGCAAAACCTCCCTTCCCGTGGCGTAATAAGGGCTTGTGGTTGCAGCCCTTGACCGCTCCATGGAAATTCAAGAAGAACAGAAAATCATCAGAAGCAAACAGAAGAAAACACTAAAAAAGAAGAAGAAAACTGAAAAGGATAAGAAAGCCTATGCCCTTGGAGGATTTTAGAAAAAAAACTAGCGACAAGGAGTAGCTTGGGCAGCCATGAGACACTCTCCTTGTGAGATAATACCATGCCTCTCACCGGGGCACGGGAGGACCAGAAGCCTGAAGAATGAAGATTTTATGCCTGGACACCAAAATATATGATTGAACATGAAGAAATATTACTTTATATATGATTATTAATAAATGAAGAGGCAAATGCCACGATATCACTTAGTTATGTTTGTGTATTATGTATTTACAGTTCATGAAAACTTTGACAGTCCATTTCTCAAAACATAACTTTTGCAACTTTGAACTGCATCTCCTCTGTCATTTTTCAACCAACTTCAATGAAACAAAAATTCAAACTATGCCTATACTCGTCAGATTGAGACAACAGATCATTTTTCTTCATATCTGAGAGGACTGAGTTTTCAGAGATTTTTTTCCCACCTCTAGAAGGGTGATAATGGCACTGAAAAAGTAAAAATTCATATTCCGCAAACTAAGGATTTTCAGTAAAATGTAGAGCTGTTGTTCTCATTGCCAAAGCGAGGTCCTTACACCATATATGTTTCACCGGTGTAGTGCAATTATTATTGGAGAAGATGCGATTTGAAAAATATATCAAATTTGGATATATATATATATATATATATATATATATATATATATATATATATATATATATATATATATATATATATATATATATATATATATATATATATATATATATGGGTAAAAAAGGAAAGAGTTCTAGATCGGGTTTTGTGGGCTAGAATTGATGTATAGTGTCCCTTACTTCGTGCATGAATAGCAGCACCATAACCCAATAAATAAAGAAAAAAAATTGGACCAACCGGAACCCTTAACTCTACTGATAGAATGGGCCATCCATCTTCGGATCAATTCCCATTATTTAAATACGACCTCTCGGTGGCCTTCTCCGTGGGGAATTGTTCACCGTGCCTGGCTACGACCCCGCGGGCCGGGTTCGAGTCCCGCCTTGGGGAGTCGGCGTGCAGCTCACCCAGCTGTTCATTCTCCCTTTGGGTTGGTCGATAATTGGGTACTTAGGGAAATCTAGGGAAGGTAAATTATGGTAATCCGGGACTTCACATTTGCCCGTGTCCCGCGGTAATGGATTCTTATCTACCACAAGCTCAAAGGGCGACGGTTCGGAGATGAGCACCGCAGCCATGAGCAGCCATAGGGCATGCACCGAACTTTACCTCTATCTCAGTGTTACAAAACAATGAGAAACTGATCAAATACGGAAAGTGGGGAATATAAATTTCCGACGCCAGCCAGACGGGAAGCCAGTGTTCAAGCCACCAATCTACCATTCAGCTAAAGAGGCGCCCCCCCCTAGGCAAGCCGTTTTTTAGAAACTTTCCGCATTGGGCGGGTTTCTACACTAGAGATTCTGGTGATAGCTCTCAAGGCACTGCACGAGGAGGCGAATCATTTGAAACTTTAGGTCACTGGGCCAAAACCAAGGTACAAGTGTTTGGAGTTACTAGATGGAACAGTACAATCTGTTCATGTGTGTGGTGAGGACATTGATATTTTGAAAAATCTCACATACTTTAGTGGCTGAGTGCAGAACAACGATGGGTGTCGTCAAGAAGTCTTACGGCGGATTGATTTGGCCCACGGTGTTACGGACTCGCTCGGAACGAGTATATGGCGTTGTCAATACCTATTCATATCAAAGACCCGCTTGTGTTCCCTGTCTTACTCAATGGTTGTGAGACATGGAAATTAATAGTAACTTGAGGAGGCGAATTGATGCCTTTGGTAATGACTGACTACGCAGAATCATGGGATAATTCACTGGAATGACATTTAATCAAATCGGTGATTACTTCGTGAGACTGAATCGACGCCTATTGTTTGCATGGTCCGTGAACGCAAACTAATGCTATGCGGGGATGTAGAACACTACCTAGACGTGGGTCCTGCTCACCGGGTTGTTTCTGTAAGAGACAATCCCAAGTGGAAACCAAGGAAACGCCCACAAAGTACGTTGCTTGAGCAAGTCGATGGATCATCCCAAAAGGTACTGTTACGCCAGGGGGTATATTTTTGGGAGTATTTGTGTTATTTGTGTAGGGGGTGCTAGTTTGGGGCGCGGAGGACTGGTGATGGCCGGCGGTGTGGGGTGCATCGCGGCGGCCGGGCCAGGAGCCGCCGGCCGCGCCGCGGGGCAGAGCCACAGAGGGAGAGAGCCCAGCTGCGAGAGACGAGAGACGTGCGCCGCTTGTTTCCGTGCCCCTGCGTGCCTTGCCCGCTTCTGTGAGCCCTGTGCTGTGTCCGTGCCCCCCCTCTGAGTACTGGGAGTTACTGTGCCTTGTAAACCAGTGTTCTGTACGTGTTGGAGTTGTTAAGTAAATTGGAAAACCCGCTTTTGTGAGCCTCTTTCCCCTGCCTTGCCCGCTCGTGGTGTGTTGGTGGCCCTGTGGAGTGTCGGCGTGGTGTGTCTTGCTGTTCTGGCTTGTTCACAGCCCGTTGTGTGGTGGTCTGGGGTTGAGGCACACCGCCTGCCCGTGCTTGGAGTGTGGTGTGCGGGCCGGTGGTGTAACGGTACTTAGGATGGGAAGGGGGCCTGCATGGAGACGATCGCAGGGACCCCGGGGTTTGCGATGTATTGCGGACCAGGCGTCGCCTCCCCTGGCGTGTCCCCAGTAATTGATTGACAGTCCTCATATTAGCTAGGGAAATGGATAAACATTTAGTGTTCGCAGGTATCAATAACAAGAAATCCCGAACACATGGAGGAAAACTTTTTTTCTTGTCAACAGAGATTCGTCGAGTACTAGCACCCAGACGTGACCCAACCAAAGCACTGTGTAAGCAAAGACAGCTGACACAATTATTGAATTGCAGACAAGTGGCTGTATCAGATGCTGACCAAAAGATGTTAACTGAAGTTTCTAATATAAACCATCATAGAAAAACATATTACTAAAAGGTTTCACTTCGGCCGGGGAAATTGTTTGGTGAGCAGTTATGTTGTCAAGAGAAAATTTAATTAAGTATATGTTTTATTTCATTTCCAAACATTTCATATCGTTGGAACCTGCTAAGAAAGCATGAATTGCATACAGACCTTATGGAGAGTATTACTTTTTTTTCATTCAGATATTTAATAAATCCTGCAACAGGCACCCTTTAACTGACCTCCAACTTTTTTTTTTCGTGACCAGAGGAATAATAACTAACATTACCTGCTCGGCGTCCGTGATGTAGATGTCGATTCGATTGTTCTTGCGGCAGGTGGGGGAGGCGGGGGCGAGAGGGGGCCTGGAGGCGGTGAGGCAGGGACGGGGTGTTGGTGGCGGAGTGTTGCAGGGCACCACGAACACGAAGCTGCGACTCAGCAAGGCAGCAAGGCGCCAGTAGTCGCTGACGCTGCCGTTGACGCCTGACACACACAAAAAAATCCAACCCCTCTTAGTAAGGAAACGATCGGTGTTTTCTTAAGATATAGACAGATCAAAGGCTAAACAAAAGAGGTAGACTAGACAAAGAGCTAAACAAATACTAAACGCAAATTTAATAAAAAGAACTCCCCCTTGTCTTTTGGCACTCCTAGATTCACAGACTGACGAACACTTGAGAACAAAAACAAAATAGTAGAACTAGAATGTTCACTTGTTTTTTTTTTTTTTTACCTATATCACATTAAAGAGGCTCACTTGACATTCTTCTACAGGAACAAGACACCTGACATTATGCATTTAGATTCAAGCCTTCACCTTTTTTTTTATTCATTCTCCCGCTCGTTGTGACAGTAAAGAAAATTAACCATGGCGGATCTCTGATATGTATAATTTGCAGCCTTATAAGCAGTGGTGGGCACCGCTAACCGAAAAGTTAGCTTCGTTAACTGGTAATCCACTAATTAAAAAGTTAGCCTCGCTTACACTAAACCGCTAAACTGATAAAGAAATTAGTGGAGGCTAACGCTAACCGCCATCTGCTAACTTTTTTATATGGATTTAACTTGGGTTTAGCATTTTTGTTTCTAAACCTCTTAAAGTTACTGTCTAGCAAACACCTCCTCCAGCTTCTAGAATAAGGAAAAGTAGAGGATTGTTACTTCTAACCACAAGAATCACCCCTTCCGGTTCACAGCTGCAGCGTCACCCACCTTTTTCCTGAAGGACGCAAAGGGAAGCCGTGTTGGCGTAAAGGCTATGCGTCAGCTCGCTCAGAAACTCTCCAACACGCTGAAGGTCGGCAGAGGTCAGCTCCATCCTTTCCTGGCTGGATTCTCGCCCTGCCGCCGCTACCGCTACCGCCGCCGCCACCATACCTATCGCCATCACGGTGTTCCTCATAATAAAAGTAGAGGGTGATCCTCCCTTACCCTTAGAGGTCTTCATGGGTATATATGACTATAGATTCTCCATGTCTCCTGGAAATAACAATAAACATTAAGCTAGAATTATGTATTCATAATTATTACTTAAATCGAGGTAAAGTTTGTAAATTGACCCTAAGGCCTGTGGTGGGTGAGAATCAATCACCCGTGACACAGGGCAAGAGCAACATCCGGGTTATCATAGTTTACCTTCACCAGGAAAGTCGCATGCAGCGGGGCCGCGGGAGAGGGGGAGGCATGCAGTTAGCAAGTTCAGAAGAGCAGTCAGCATGAAAATATCAATAGAAGATAGAAAGAGAGGCAACATGGCGGCGGAAATTAAGAGGTAGAAGACTTTCAGTAAGAGGAGGAGAGCTGATGAGACGAAGAGCCTTAGACTCCACTCTGTCCAAGAGAGCTGTGTGAGTGGAGCCCCCCCCACACGTGAGATGCATACTCCATACGAGGGCGGACAGTGCCCCTGTATATGGATAGCAACTGCGCGGGGAAGAAGAACTGGCGGAGACGATACAGAACGCCCAACCTCGAGGAAGCTGATTTAGTGAGAGACGAGATGTGAAGTTTCCAGTTAAGATTTTGAGTTAAGGATAGACCGAGGATGTTTAGTGTTGAAGAAGGTGACAGCTGAGTGTTGTCGAAGAATAGGGGATAGGTGTTTAGAAGATTGTGTCGAGTTGATAGGTGGAGAAATTGGGTTTTTGAGGCATTGAAGGACACAAGGTTCCTTTTACCCCACTCGGAAATGATAGTAAGGTCTGAGGTTAAGCGTTCTGCAGCCTCCAGCCTGGAGTCGTGTAATTCCTGTTGAGAGGGTCTTCTATTGAAAGAAGTTGAATAATGCAGAGTGGAGTCATCAGCGTATGAGTGGATAGGACAGTTTGTTATGGAAAGAAGATCATTGATGAATAACAGGAAGAGAGTGGGTGATAGGACAGAGCCCTGTGGAACACCACTGTTAATAGGTTTATGAGAAGAACATTGACCGTCTACCACAGCAGAGATAGAACGGCCGGAAAGGAAACTGGAGATTAAGGAACAGAGAGAGGGATAGAATCCGAAAGAGGGCAGTTTAGAAAGCAAAGACTTGTGCCAGACTCTATCGAAGGCTTTCGATATGTTTAGTGCAACTGAGAAAGTTTCACCGAAACGGCTAAGAGAGGATGACCAAGAATCAGTTAAGAGAGCAAGAAGATCGCCAGTAGAACGCCCCTTGCGGAACCCATACTGGCGATCAGATAGAAGGTTAGAAGTGGAAAGGTGCTTTTGAATCTTCCGGTAAAGGATTGATTCAAAAGCTTTAGATAGACAGGAAAGTAAAGCTATAGGGCGGTAGTTTGAGGGATTGGAACGGTCACCCTTCTTAGGCACAGGCTGTACGAAGGCATGAAGGAAAGGTAGATGTTGATAGGCAGAGGCGAAAGAGTTTGACCAGGCAGGGTGTCAGCACGGAAGCACAGTTTTTAAGGACAATAGGAGGCACTCCATCAGGTCCATAAGCCTTCTGAGAGCTGAGGCCAGGGAGGGCATAGAAAACATCATTAGGAAGAATCTTAATAACAGGCATAAAGGAATCGGAGGGGGATGAGTAAGAGGAATATGCCCAGAATCGTCCAGAGTGGAGTTGTTACAGAAAGTTTGAGAGAAGAGTTCAGCCTTAGAGATAGAAGAGACGGCAGTGCTGCCGTCTGGGTTAAGAAGAGGAGGGAAAGATGAAGAAGTGAAATTGAAGGAGACATTTTTGGCTAAGTGCCAGAAGTCTCTGGAAGAATTAGAGAAAGCAAGGTGTTGACATTTGCTATGAATAAAGGAGTTTTTGGTAAGTCGAAGAATAGATTTTGCACTATTCCGGGAGGAAATGTAAAGGTCATGGTTAGCGGGAGTTCGAAGGCTCTGGTACCTTTTGGTGTGTGTGTGTATATATATATATATATATATATATATATATATATATATATATATATATATATATATATATATATATATATATATATATATTTGGTATGAAAAGAAAGTAAATTAAATGTATTATTCATAAATGGGAAGAAATAGGGTTGAATACTAAATATAATAAAAAATAACATGTATAATAAGGCGCTTAATATAGGTTGATTTATATAGTGAAATGATTATATAAAAATAGTAACTTTTTTATATAGATATCTTAAAATTATTTTAAAACAAGATAGTCAACATATTAAAGTGTTCATATATGAATTTTTATGCAGATATATTAATTCTTGTGGCGTCAGGAAGGTTTTTCGTCGCGGCGCGTGAAATGAGTCAGATTCGGCGAATTTTCGTCGCGACTTCTGGTCAGTGTTGCGGCAAGTCTCGTCCCCCTGATTTGGTTTGTCCGGCCTTTATTTACATACCCAGAAAGGA
>NC_066541.1:1041770-1104270 GCF_024679095.1 Eriocheir sinensis | reverse complement strand
ACAACTGTTTACTATAATGTATTTTATGTATACAATGGCCGGGCTTTGTGAAGATTTGGAAGAAAATATACCAAAATTAAGGCGGCGGAGTTATACTGGACCCTTACCAAAAGTAATAATGCTTAATACTATTATAATAACCATTATCTATAAAAAATATTATAGCTGCTATTACTATAATGAAAAGGGGGAGGAGACAAAAACTTTCCTAGTGCACTTGTAGCGCATTTCACACTTCAATGTAGCGCTTTTCCGTCCGTGACATTTGGCAACACGCCCGCCGCCGATAACAACACGTCGGCACCTGGCAGCCGTGGCCGCGTCGCCACCCGCCGGGAGTTGTTGCACCACCATGGTTCGCAGGCTGAGGCCACTACTGGGGACCCGCTTCAACTAATGGTTAGTGCAGAATGCATTAATGGCCCTTAACCACCACTGACATGAGGGACAGCCTGAACCGCCCCGTGGCCCAGGCCGCACCGAGGGGGGAAGGTCGCCGCAGTTTGTCTGCCGTATTGTTGTGATGACGTTTCAGGAAATGTAAAAGCAAAACGTGACATTAGTGTGGCTGTACCGCCGCACTGGTCCTCACAAACAGTGAATGCTACATTAACATGTATTGTCAGTAAACTGATCACTGTCAAGCAGCAACATTAATATTACTCCAAAATTATATCCAACTCTTATGGTTGTCATTATTTTAATCAGTTAGATTTTAATGTGCTGATCCTAACTCATGGCCGTTTCCATCACTATCACTAATTACTACTCTGAGGTTTCAGCATCCAAATGAGTGGCAATAGCTCACTATTTAACAGCAAGAGATTACTGTCCTACGGTTAAGATTCGTTTTAGGTCCGTGCCAGTATCTCATTACCTACCTTATGAAACATCACTATCTCTTCATATATCTTTTCTACAAACCTTCAACAGTCATGGAAAAGTTTTGAAAATCCAATTCAAGGGTTTTCTTTTTACTCTTGAAAATAGGGGCTAATGTTTACGAAAGCACGTCGCCTCCTCTGGCGACGGCCATGGCGACCCTGCAGCCGGTGTTACGAGAAATACCTCCTCACTGAAATAAGTCACATATACATGTGGGGGGGGGGGCTAGGCCCCCCCTGGTTAGAAGGGGGGTCAAGGGGGGCGCAGCCCCCCCGTTAGTAGGTCGTAAAGTTCGGTTGGAGTGGTCGTGGCGTGGTCAGCACAGTGGAGCGGCTGCCGGTGGACGTCGCCGGGCGTGGAAAACCCTTGCTTGCTGGGCCTCGACTACCTGACGCAGACCAAGGCTTGTGTTGGCCTCGGACGGAAGCTGGAGAGGGTGCGCGGACAGGTGCCCTTTGCTTAAGGAGGTTTTCGAGCTTGGCTGGCGGCAGGGGGTAGTCATGGCCAGGCGAGGGCACCTTGCCCCGAGGGTGGAGGCCAGGAGCCGGTGTCAACTGTCCCGAGCGTTGCGTGGAGCGGATGGCGTGGAAGAGTCCACTGAGGACTGGCGGCTGGTTGATGGCGTGGCTCACAGGCGGAGCCCCTTGGGGGCGTGAGGAGAGACTGCTGAGGACGTGGTGAAGGACTGATTTACTTTTCATTTCATGTATTCTTTTTATTTCTTGTATGTTGGGGCAGTCGGGTCGACTGCCTTTGAGGGTGGGGAATAGTGTTACACCAGGGGGGGTATTTTTGGGTGTATTTATGTTGTTTGTGTGTGGGGTGGCTAGTTTGGGGTGCAGAGGGCTGTGTGATGGCCGGCGGCGTGGGGTGCATCACGGTGGGTGAGGAGGAAGCGACCCACGCTGCGGAGAGGCAGAGTGGATAGAGCAACAGCCTGGTCAACACACGCTGCCCCGTCCATGCCCCTGCTCGCCTCCGTGAGCCTTGTGCCCCTCTGTGTGCCTGGAGTTACTGTGCCTTGTAAACTAGTGGTTGTACATGGTTGGAGCTGTAAAGTGGAAAACCTGCACTGTTAGCATGTCTTTGCCCTGCCTTGTTCCCTCGTGGTTTGGCGGCCTTGGGAGTGTTGGCGTGGTGTGTCTTGTGGCTGTTCTGGAGGTTCACGACCTGTGTGGTGGTCTGGGGGTGAGGCACACCGCTTGCCCGTGCTTGGAGTGTGGTGTGCCTGGTGGTGTAACAATATGTAAGACACTTACATTTTCAACATACATTAATTGAAAGTTCATAAGAAGGAAAATATAGTGCGTGACAGCTTTTCCAATGATGCAGACAAAGTGGTCGTCTGCCCTTCCTTCCAGTGTTGACAGACAACTATCCCTCACCGCGCGTGGGAAACACCGGATGTGTGAAGGCGCCCATAGCAACACATGACCACTGAAACCGCTGTGCGCCATTTTTGCCGTTGCAGTCTTACTGGCAGTACAGCAGGGTGTAGCTGCCGGAATGGCAAGACTGCTGCTCCAGCCACAAATGATTTTTGCCGGTCCGGCACATGCCGCACGGTTTAGCATTACATTGACTCTTATGGGTGTATTCACACGAGGCCGGAGCGGCAGTGTTGCCATTCCGGCAGCCGCACCCTGCTGTACTGCCAGCAAGACTGCAACTGCAGAAATGTCGCACAGCGGTTTCAGTGGTCATGTGTCGCTATGGGTGCCTTCACACATCCGGTGTTTGCCATGCACAGCGAGGGATAGTTGTCTGTCAACACTGAAAGGAAGGGCACGCGACCACTTTGTCTACATCATTGGAAAAGCTGGTATGCACTTTATTTTCCTTCTTATGAACTTTCAATTAATGTATATTGAAAATGTAAGGGTCTTACATATCAATTATGTATACCTCTGTACAACAAACACCTGCATTTAAATTTCAGGGTTATGGCTAATTTAAATTATCATGACACGGAGCTGCTGATCTCCAAGACTGAAAGACGGCCTTGTTTGTGGGATATGAGTTAAGGAGATCCCGAAGTGGATGCGGCAGACACTGCACTTGACCGTGGATGTCCAGGTGTCATGCGGCTGCCGTGCGGCATGTGCCGGACCGGCAAAAATTGTTCATGTGAAAGGGGCCTGATAGGGGCCTTTGACTTGTATATGAGAACCAAAAAAGTTAGGAAAGAGGTCTTAGCTGACTGGTACAAATATTGTAAAACCAATTTTTTGTTCATACCTGAAAACCATTTAACATAATCATTAAAAATGAACAACACTGCTCTAATGCACAAGTTACATTCACAAGGTATTGCAGACATATGAGTTGGTCATTAATTTGCCTGATAAATCTGTGAATGTTGGAAGGTGATTGTAGCTATTGTAGAAAATTTTGATGATGAAATATCCAGAAAGTATATCCAATAAGTAGTATTTCAAATATCTCATACCCTGCTATTTTTAATTAACTCCAGTTAACTTTGACCAACAGAGTGAGATTTTCCTGAACCAACATGGACCTTAGATCCCCTGAGTGGATTCAGAGTAAGGCTGTCAAGATGCTCCCAGCAACGAAAGGTTCAGGCAGTGGTAGAGGAGTCACCAGAAAGCAGACTGAGGTGTTATCAGGCATGATTGTGTGGAATGTGCTGCTGCTTGTCCTCCTAGTGTTGACTGTGTGTGTGCAAGGGGAGGGGGGTGCTGCTCCCCCAAACTTATCCCCTCACCAGGAACTCCGCCGCTCAGCTAAGAGTGAAACTGTCAAGAAAGAAGAAGCAGGGAGTCCTGAGGCAGCAAAGCCTGTGGAAAAACCAACTCTTCCACCACAGTCAGCTGAAAGTAATGTGTCTCTGCAGCCCAAAGACTTCCAGGCGACGCCAAGGAGCAACGAAGAAGAATCAGAGGAGAAAAGTGGAGAGAAAGGAGATGGAGAAACACAACCCATTCCAGAGAACAAGGGTGGTAATGCAAATGCAACTACCAAGAATGATGCTGGTGTGTATCTTCGCTTCAGAGCTTTCTCTAGTCATTAGTAATGGTTGGGTATAAGAATGTTCATCTTGACACCATGACTGTAAAATTTGAATTAGATGTGATTTTATATTTACATTAGATCAGTGGTTCTCAACCTTCTTCATAACATGCAATGCTTTAGGTTTTCCCTAAGTGGTGATGTACCTCCTCACCCAGAATATGCAGAAAAAAATATTTTCCTATCAATCCTAGTTAATGTACAACTAGCCTTCTAAATGTGCTTTGTAGTGGAAATTTACTATGGTACCTATGAATAATCAGTCCAAGGTACAAGAAGGTTTTGTACTACTTGAAAACCCCAGTATTTTGAGGTGTTTCATACCACATTGATTTACCTTGTGTGTCCCAGGTTAAGAACCACTGCATTAGATTAATGATAACTTTCACCTTGAATTTATTTGTAATAGGCTTACACATAAAGCCTGCAGCCTTTTCAGTATTTTACTTAAAAGTGTAGCCAACGTGCTACATGTTAGGTTATATGTGCAGTTTTTTTCATTTTTTTATAGCTATATTTTATGGCATTCATCTTAGGCCAACTATGGAATAGCATGGCTTGTACAACAAAGAAACAGTCAAATATAATTCATTTGTCATTGCATTATTTACCAAATAACCTTCTCTTCATAAGATATTAATTAAAACCCTGTGTGGCTTCATGACAGTGATATCCTGTATCTGGCAGGTTTTCAGTTGATGCTCTACACATGGCAGCTTTTAAGTATAAGAGTTAGCGATGCCATCACTTAAGCTGGAGCATATTGCTGGTGTTATACCGACGACTACTCCGTGAGATTGATTCAACACATATTACATGCATAGTCCGTCAACGCCATCTCCCGCTATATGGGCATGTGGCACACGACCCAGAAACTGACCCTGCTCACTGGGTTGTCTCTGTAAGAGATAATCCTGAGTGGAGGAGGCCAGGGGGACGCCCACAGAGTTCGTGGCTTGAGCAAATTGATAGATCCTGTCAGGAGGTACTCAGGATGAGAAAGGGGCCTGCATGGAGACTTGCTCTGAGGGACCCCAGACTTGGTGACATATTTTGGGTGAGGCTATGTGCCTCCCAGTGTATGCCCCCATTGATTGATTGAATCCATGATGTTTTACTCCATAATTTCCATAGTTGACTAGCTTTTTTTTGGTGTTTTTTTTTTTTTTTTAAGAAATGTAGAGACAGTTAATTTACTGGCATTGGTTCAGTTCTACATGTAACTTGTGATCATGTTGAATTTAAGACTAACTTAAATTTGCAGGGTTGCTGCCGTCACACCTTCCCAACATGTCCACAGACGCCGTCCTCAGAGGCTTCTACGTGTTTGTTGGCATTGGCGCCATTATCCTCGTCTATATTGTTATTAAGATGGCAAGGTAAAGGAGGACTTGTAAATTTGAAGTTATGAAGAAATTAACTTGCATGAATCAGTTATCAGCTCTATTCCTTCTCTCAGTTGTCGTCCATATAGTGCAAGGGCCTTGTCTACTCTAGTATTTAGTTTGCATCTCGTGTGGAGGGTTCCACGCACAGCCCTTTTGGACAGAGTACAGTCAAAAGTTTTTTGGTCTCATTACTCCTCTTACTGACAGTCATCTACCCCTTGAATTCTGTCACAATATTGCCTCTCCTGTCTTCTATTAATATTTTTAAGCTAACTGCTCCTCTGAACTTGCTATCTGCATACCTCCACCCCTCCAACACACAACTTCCTACTGAATCTCATCCCTATTCTATCAAAATCCCCTAGTTAACCAGCATCTTCATTCTTTCAACCCTTTCACTGGTAAACTATGGAGCACCCTTCCCTTGTCAGTATTTCTTCCTTCCTTCAAACACCTTAAGTCAGGTACACACTTTTTGCTCAGCCGTGTGTTATATCATCATTGCATATCAATGTGGACAGGGAAGCATTGCATTGTTGCATGACAAGATATGATATAAAGATATACAGGAGGCTTGATCCACCACTTGACGGTCTTTTGCAGCCCCCCGTTCTTGCCAAATAAACAAGGTTTTACTGTAACTATCCTAACTAGGACAGCACTGTGGAAAAAGAAAATAAGGGTACTTACATATCGTGATGGAGCAACGAAAGGCAGCGAAGCTCTAACTGTAGGTGCAACTGGCTCAGACCCCATAGGCAGCTCTAGCTATCAACCTCGAATTGCTGCACCTGGCTTCTCGTTGGCATAGTTGGCGATTAACACAGCCCTTCCTTCTATAGAAGTCTGGCTGCCACAGACACCACACAAAGCAGAAGACACAAGAAGCCTCCTGCCAGAGAAGCTGAGAAGCCTGAGAAGCATGGTCCTCCAATGAAGCAGCCTAGGAATGGTGCAGGAGGCCCCATACACGTGCAGGAGGAGGTGGCTTGGCTGTTACAGTGACAGGCTACAGTGCAAGAGACAAATAGTGGCAGGCATCCTGTCTGTCTGGGTCAAAGGTCAGAGTCAGGAGAGCCCGGCCGCACGACTACCCAGAACGATGGGTGGCGGGAGAGAGAATGAGGAGCGCGAGGCCAGCCTTGGTCACACCCAGTGACACATGCGCAGCGCAACAAGCAATGCTGGGCTACAATGACATGTATGAAGGAAATGTCCTGCTTCCCTGGCTGCTACAGTAGAACCTTGTTTATACGGCAGGAACAGGGGGAAGCTTGTGCCAGATAACCGGTTTTGCTGTTGTTTTGAGACTTACTCCTATAGAATTGCCAAAGCTCATTGATAGTGGAGGATGAACAGCCATATTCCTCTATCAGACTATGGCAAGACTTGTGTTTCTCAAGTCTCTGGCAGATCTCCAACTTCTGCTTCATGGTAAGCACTTTGTGCTTCCTCTTCTCGGTAACCTTAGGCATGCTGCTACCGAATAACAGGCCCAGTGGTCCAATAATAATAGTGAAAGGCAGGTCTCGATACAGCGGCACAACACACTGGTCTATGGCAAGTAAATGCGTCGGCAATGCCGCATAGTTACCAAATCCACTTGGCAGCCCTGGCGTAAACAACCAGTGTTGCCATTCTAGCGATTTTCCCGCTAGATCTAAAGATTTTGGGTAATGATCTAACAGAAATTTGCCATCTAGCAGTTAGTATTCTAGTGAAAAAGTCTATTTAGGCATTTTTGGAGGGTTTAATTATTGTATTACTTAAAGTCTAGCAATTTTGGACCCTGATCTAGCAGTTTTTTTAGGTGAATCTAGAGGGACAAAAAAAAATTATGGCAACACTGTAAACAACGGCAGATTAGATTAGTGCCATTGTGTTGAGGTGCCGTTGTGTTGGATGCTGGATAAATGAGGTTCTACTGTACTGAGCTTAGGAACCTGTAAATTCAAAATCAGAGCCAACAGACAAGAAATGAGAAGAGAAAAACAATTATACACTTCGCGTGTCTGGAAGCCTGGCAACTCTGCCTTCGGTCATACTATGCAAGTCTTCCACAATGTAGTGCCCTTCAACAAACAGCTCTAAAACAATAATAATGTTAGCTGGAGGGTTAACTGTTAACTGCGTAGTGCGGCGACTATGCCTGATGAACGAGCCTCCCATAACTCACTTAGCCAGTGGGGTACCTCTTTGGCCGACTCGGTAAGGAGTGGCTCTCCCGTCACGCTGGTCACAGGTTCAATCCCAGGCAGCCAGCGAATACCCTCACCTTGTCTTGATTCATTTCTCGTGTGTTTCGGTACACGCAGAGGACGTGTATGAAAATAGAAAAAGAAAAAATGAAGCTCCTGGGGCATGACAGTGGTGGGCATCCTCTCCTGCAGTTCTGTTGAGTTTCCCCAAAGGGGTAACAGGTAGGATGGCCCATGCTCTGAGGGTAATAGAAAATGGGAAGTGTTGGAGGTATGTCTCTACGGGACGTTGTGAAATAGTGCACCAAAATGGGTCACAGTCTCAACACACAGAAATTAATCTACATAGAGGGGAAAGTTGTGTAGTGCGGCGACTATGCCTGATGGACGAGCCTCCCATAACCCACTTAGCCAGTGGGGTACCTCTTTGGCCGACTCGGTAAGGAGTGGCTCTCCCGTCACGCTGGTCGCAGGTTCAATCCCAGGCAGCTGGCGAATACCCTCACCTTGTCTTGATTCATTTCTTGTGTGTTTCGATACACGCAGAGGACGTGTATGAAAATAGAAAAAGAGAAAATGAAGCTCCCGGGGCATGACAACTGGACAGCAAGACTCATTTCTGAAAATCCTTCAAACTATAAGAGTGAGCATTAAATGCACACTGACACAGAACATATGAGTGTGGAGCCTCCCACGCTCACAGTACGGTGGCCCATGCCGCCACCTCCAGCCGCCTCTCTATACTGAAACAATATTGGCGAGATCATTTTTGCGTTGTTTTCTGAGGGTTCTTTACTCCCTGATACTCTGCTACACAGTTCCTATCTTTTCCTCTCATATGTTAGCTATAGGTGACATATTAGAGGAAGAAATAGGTGTGGGGGAGCAGCTGGGAAGAAAGGACCCATAGGAGCCAATGAAAAAATGATCTCACCAATCTGGTTTCACTATGGGCCCCATATGGGTGGTGACAAACCATGACACCTCTGTTTCTGCTTCTTTACCAAAAGTTATCCTCAGTCAATAGCTGCTATAGTTCAGCCACTGTTGGTCCCATATTTATATGTTCCACTGTATTCTGCAGCCGCTAGTAGCCCTATGTCAACAGTTATACACAGTTATCAGCTGCAGCAGTTCAGCACCTTCTGATGGTTTCATACCTTATTGTGTACAACAGTTATGCACAATCAGCAGCTGCAACAGTTCAGCTCTTTGTGCATCAGTTATGCAAAATCAGCAACTTGTACTGTGCCACTACTGATGGTCCCTCTATGTTGCCTAGCCATCTGACTTCAATTTCATTTCACTCAGACCAATGTGTCCTCTATGGTGCCTACTCGTAGCACTGGATAGTGGATTGTATATTTGATTAGTCCTGAGTTTAATGGATTTGCGCCCTCCCCAACCAGACTCTCATAATATCCTGCAATGATTGATTACTCTCTCAATAGTAAATGTTTCTCCTTTATTCCCTTGTGTTACTTTTCTCATTTCTACCTATTGCCTCTTTTCCCTCATCTTCCTCTTTTGTCTCTTTTTGCAGTTTGGTGTCAAAACTCATACACGTTGTGATGGCTTCAAGTATATCGCTTATGACTTGATGCTTAGGGGAAGTTGAACATTTTTGACTTTATCAAATTTGCACAAGTTTTTGTCCCAACACACTCAGATGTTAGGGAGCTACTGTACTTTTGAATTTCTACCCAATATTTTCTTCAGGAGTGTATTGTTTTTGTGCAGGAGTTAGCAACTGATAATTCTGTAGGAGCCATTCGTTTTATGATTCATACGAGAAAAGGTCTCACCCTGCCACAAACACAGAAATCTACATCAGAAATAAGAGATTACTTTTAATTAATGAAACAATTTACATATGTTGGTTTCATCACTTTAATAGCTCAAGATCATTCCAAAGTTAAATAAAACAATCGTTGAATTTGACAATTTTTTTTTTAAATTGACATATGTCAAAATGATGTAAATTGGGGCGTTATTGTAGTGCCATATTACCAAGAACTTTAGACTTTCAGAAAAATAACATGATTTATTCTCTGAAACCACTGACTGCAGTTCTAGAGCTGCATACATGCATAAATGCCCATTTAGTTAATGTCATATTACCAAAAACTATGCTGCCAGAAATATAGCAACACTCTGAAACCACTGAGTTGAAAGTAACAGTTCTTTAACTTGCAACTATCAATATTTCAGGCTGAGAAAGAGACGAGCTGCTGGCAAATACCGAGTCTTGTCTCACGGTGATGACCAGGAGATGTTCCCTCTGGCAGCTGGGGAAGGTGATGATGAAGAAATTTTCAATGCTGCTCATCATCAGTCACGGAAATAGCTGACAATGCTTATCACTGGCTGTCTCATCTTTTCTCCTCTGCTTAGATTGAGAGACTCAGGATTTGCATCCCTTGTGCAAGTGCCAGCCCTTTTTTGAATGGTGATGTGTATGTGTATGTGTATGTCAGTATGTCTGTGTGTTCTTGTGTACTCATGTGGCCAGTTACATTGAACACAGTATGACTATGAACATTTAATTCAAATGTGTAACTTATAGTATTCTCATTCTCAGTTTGACATTATTTCTGTTTTTGTTTATTTCAGTATATTCAGGTTATTTGTTGTTTATTGAAGGAGTTTAGGGATGTTTCTGTGATGCATGGTACAGTATACACTCTTTAATACAAGATACGTACCGAATATAATTGCATTAAATGAAATTCATGCCAAATAGAGATGTAATTATATCAATGGGATTTATTAATTTGGTACAGGTAGGACATTTTAGGTGAGGAGTTAGCTAAAGGGTAAAATTGAAGAGATACAGATTTACAGCTGTAGTGCTGTTCCTGCAACCAAAAGACAGTAAAAGTAGCAGAAAGAGGATGTCAGTTTTGGTTAGATGTCTTGATACTCCCTTCTTGAAAGCATTCATGATGTTGGATGGAAGTGATACAGATGAAGCTGGGGTATTCCAGAGTTTACTAGCGATTCTGATTAATTTTAGCATAATAGATTAGGACCACATGGGAGCTGTATTAAAGCAGAAATGTATAAATATAATATATACAGTTTTGGAGTACAGTCTTGTGTAATGGGGCAGACATTGTGGAAATGAATGTGTATGGTGGGCAAAAGAACAACAGCTACCCTGCGTTCAATGAGTCATCGGGCACGCAGTTCCCCGCAGGTGGGGGGGTGATCAGGTGTGCACAACAAAAATGGCATGCTACACAACAGCTCCCCTACAATATTCCTGCAGCAGCTCTTTTAGGCAACCATTTATTGAAAACAGCAATTATAGTTGAATGAAAAATTTGCAGTTGGCTAAAGGAGCTGCCTTGTACAGGCCTACCAGCCTCTTGTAGACTCCTGCGTTCTTATGTTCTTATGATACAAAAGAGGTGACAGTGGACACAAGGTGCTTGTAAACAAAGCAGGGAACAGAAAAGTATGAAGCGCGCCATGTTAGTCGAGAAAGCTAGTTTGGGGTTAATAAGTTATGAGTTGCATCTGGTGCAAACAGATTTAAACTATCACTGAATTTGAAAATTAGTCTAACTAACCACTGTGTGTGTCTATAGTCTATACGATGGAAAATAAAATCAACCAATCAGCAGCTGCTTTCCTTATGCCCTATGCTAATGAGGGTTTAAGAAGGACTCAGTCACTGAGAAACTGATGCCTCAGTTGCATTCCTATTTCATTTAGCCAGTCGTGCTGGAATGGACTCAGTCTCACCTGACGCTTGCTTATTATTGACATTACACATGATTTTGTGCTTATTTTACATTTTCATTGCTTGCTTTTGTTTCTTTGTTTGACTGATTGGCTTCTCTGCTGCATAGAGTGTTTTTATTATGCTACTAATTTAATTTGAATTATATGGAGGATGACTTTGTTTTATGGAAAATGTGTCCTAAAGTTAGGTCTTGCATTATAAGGATGTCCTTAAAAACAAATGTGCTTAATGGAGGGTCTTTTGTATTTCAAAGTTTTCTGATAAAATTGATATTCTAATCTTTGTGCAGAGAAACCCTAAGAGAGAAAGTAGTGGAATAGTTAGAAATGCCTTTGTGTTGTTGATTCCTAGTTGCTCTTCTCTAATGAATTTATACCAAAACTTTCTATCTTTTGGTTTAATATAAATAGGTTATTATATGAATGCAAGTTTAAAAGGATTTGGTTATTGAAATAGTGAGTAACACAGCATTATTAAAGGTATAAGTAATGAAACTTGCAAGTTTATAAAATAATTTCTGTGTCATCAATCTCATTTGTGTATAATGTTGTAGAGCAGTGGTTCCCAAACTGGGGGGCACGCTCCCCTGGGGGGGCGTGAGCTGGATACGAGGGGGGTGTGATTCTGTCTACCAAAAATTGCAGTTTTGCAATAAATAAATACACACACACACACACACAAGTCAGAGGTCTAGAGTGTAGGCAGTGGAAATGAGTTATTTGAGGAGTTCATGTGGTGTGAGTAGAATGGATGGAATGAGTAATGAAAGTGTGTATGACCATTTTGGAATGTGTCACGTGGGTGAAGGGAAGAAGTGAAGCGACAGACTTTAAAGTGGTTTGGTCACATGGAGCGAATGGAGGAGAGTAGGATGACCAGGAGGGTGTATGTGAGTGAGATAAAGGGAGGGAATGTTAGAGGATGACCTCCAGTGAAATGGAGGAATAGGGTACAGGAGTATGTTAGGGAGAGGGGGGAAAGATCCGTGAGAGACTTTGAGCAGGCAAGGAGGGAGTGCCTGAATAGAGAGACGGAAACTCTTCTGCCGTGGCCATCCCCTGGTGGGAGCTCCTAGGAGCAGGCGTCGATGAGATGATGATGATGATGATATATATAGATATATATATATATATATATATATATATATATATATATATATATATATATATATATATATATCTATATATATGTGTGTGTGTGTGTATAAAGGATGGGGAGTGTGAGTATTTCTTAGAAATCAATAGGGGACATCATGTAAAAAAGTTTGGGAACAACTGCTGTAGAGTGTCACCAAATGCCAGTTGTTAAACTTTCTAATTTCATTAGTAATCATCTCATCATCTTATAATTTACCTTTTTTAATACTAATTTTATCATCATCATAATCATCGCTGTCCCCTTTTCCTGCAGAGACACTGTTAGGAAGGCCTTTGAAGCCTACTTTCATACTAAATAATAAACCCACCCATTCATTGTGCCAGAAAAAAAATAGCATAGCACAGAACTAAGATCATTGTTTGAGTCATCAGATAGGTCCTGGATGCCTGCTTTCAAACAAAATAATAACCCACCTATTCATCATGCCAGGAAACAAATAGCAAAACAGGACTGTTAAGAGCATTGCCAACTTGCCACCTCTCCTAATGGCGTTTCCATAAGGCTGTGTAAACAATAGGGATTGTTTATTACTTTATATTAAGGAATGTTTTTGGTGTTTGTCTTTCTCATCCAAGGAGTAGATAAATAATCAGTGCTGGGAACCAATTCTCCAATGTCAGTGCTCATCACACATTCATTAGTATGTAAAAGCCAGATTTAATATAATATATTTATTAATCATAATATTTTGCCTACGGTGTGTGTGTGTGTGTGTGTGTGATTAAGTGTGTTAGTGTGGATGCATGTACATGTATGTGTGCATGTGCAGTCTTGTGTTCAAGCATGCATAGGTGAGTTGGTGTGCATGCATGTATTTATTGGTGCTTGCCTACACAGGTGAGAATGTTTACATGCCCTTGTGTCCATGTGTGCTTTAGAAACATGAAAAAAATACAAAAATTTACAGAAATTATTTTTCAAATTTCACTGCAAATTTGGCTCTGTAGGCAGTAAATTTCCGGGTCAAAGATTATAAACTATTTTACAGACTCCATCGTGATAAAATGAAGAACATTTCTTCAATAATTTTTCTGTACGTCACACCAGTAAAAAGTTGGAATTTTTGGAGAACTTGAAATTCCAGCCAAATGCGACAACCTAGAAAGAAACTAATTTCACAGCAGGGTGCGCCAGAAAATTTTCTATAAAATACCGTTTATGACGTTTTCTCAGTTTCAAAGTTCATTTTCCACTGACTTTTGCATTCAGTGGGATCTCCTGAGAAAAACTGTTGCGGTCAAAGAGGGTTTACACATAATTATATCATCACAACGGAAATTAATACAAATACAATAAATGCTTAAGTATTATGCTGCCTTCTCTTGCTGATGTAACTTGTATAATTCAATGGTTATAAAATGTATACTTTATGTGAGAGCTGAAATGTAAAGACATTTCAGTTTTTTCAAGTATGTGCTACAAGTGATATAACCAATATATGTGTCTTCTATTTTAACAACTGACTTTAGTATGTACTTAAGTTTCCTATTCTTGTTGTCTTCTGGTGTTATTCATTATGTGAGGGGCATTGTCTCAGCTCTCATATTCATTCCTGGTTAGTACTGGAGTGTAATGCAGTGATTATTGAAAAAAAGAGAAACCATGCCATTGGATTACACATTAAAAAATGGAACTAAAAAAAAATATTACATTTGTGAAGTTCAGATTAGTATCCAATTAAAAAATAGAAATATGCATGATAAGGCTAAGCAAAGCAGTAAAACATAAAAATATGGAGGTATAGGCTTGTAGAAAGAGACAGAACTAGCAAGCTGGGAAGTATTTCAGTTACAATATGTCAAAGAAAAAAAATTATAGGTTTCCACTTATTGGAACTGTGGTGATATGGAAACATCAATATGAAAGAGCTGCTATATTGTGTATAAACAAGAACAATCATGGTTAAGATAAGGTAATTGGCACCTATCAGTTACATGAAAAATGGTTGTATTATTTTTACATTTGTGGAGTAGGTAATTTGCATTGCAGCGATTACAGAACTTATGCACTAGTATTATATGAATATGTTTGCCAAACAGTAAGTGAAATTGAAACTGATTAAGGTAGTGTAATGTTACTGTTTTCAACAGCAAAGATAATAGATGTAATTTTGATTTCTAATGATACAATGGAATTTAGGAAAGGAGTAAATTTTCACTTTCAGTTGCAGAAAATGTAGTGATTTTTTTGTAGACTGCATGAATTGGAAATAGAAAAAGAGATGTTCTTTATTTCCTCTGATGTTATTGAAAGGAAAGTTAATATATATCTCATTTGTATGTATAATAAGGAAGAATATGTTTTCTCCACCTCAGTGGCAATGAAGAACAGTAACTTTTTTTTTATCATCAGTTAAAGAATCACATTTGCTGGTTTCACCTTCATGAAGATATATTGCAAAATTGTGAGAGGAAGTATTTGTGAGTGTATGTTTTCAAGGCATTCCTTCTAATATTCCTTGATTTCAGATATGCCACTGATATATGGTAACTACTATGCCTTCGATGTTATCCTGATGAAATACAGTTGTTATTAAAAACATGGGTTCATTCTATTGCTCATGAATTTTCTTTTGACTTGCTTTGATATATGCATATGGAGATGGGATAATGGTTTGAGTGCCTAGAAAAATGCTACCCACTATCTGCCACTCCATAAAAATAACTGGAAGATAGCTTTAACTTACTGCACAGCCATGCAGAAGCAACACATAGTGTACATTTCTTATTCAGCCTTGCATAACCATGTCATATATCTTTTACTAATAACGTCCACAAAATAGTCAGTCATAGGATTGAAGTCCTTTCTTAATCTCCCTTAAGCTCTCACCTGTGCAGGAGTGGATAGACATGCTGTTCATTAACAATGCTATTGTATAAATAATGAGGAGCCTGGAACAGGTATGGATGTCTGAATCCTTGGCTTACTTGTAAATCTTGATGTACCCTTCATATGCAGACACAGGAAGCTCTGAAATAATGAACAACATCATCTTGAACACTCCAGGCTCATGAGATGATGTGTGCGTTGCGTTGTGGTGGCGGGGTGTGATGTGATGGAGTGCAGGCTTGTAAGTTTGGTGTGGTGATTTGCATTTTTTTTTCTTTTTCTGGAAGACTTGCTTTCACATAAAAAATAAATATGGTTGGGAAGGAAATGTTGTGCCACTCACAGCTGACTGCACAGTCACTCCAGAGAAATAATTCTTGCACAATTTATCCTTCATAGTTTTCTCTGTTGTAGTGGGAGTGATAAGGGAAATGTATTTTTTTATTATTTATAAATGAATTACTATTGAAAAATTATAATGTTTGCAGCATATATGATGTAATATATAATACACATGACAATAATAAAAGTTGTTCTTGATGTGAAAATTCCTTACCATTTTTTTTTTTTCAGTTAATTTTATCTTTATGTATAACCTCTTCATTCCAACACCCGCACCTCTGCAGAGCTCACACGAAGTTGTAGCGGTAGATTTTCCCGTTAATCATCTTGATATTTTAGCCTTGCCATTCACAACTACTTATAGGTATTCACCATGGTCTGACACGCAATCAGGGCACTGTAGATAAATGAGTATATA
This sequence comes from Eriocheir sinensis, assembly GCF_024679095.1. Lineage (NCBI taxonomy): Eukaryota > Metazoa > Arthropoda > Malacostraca > Decapoda > Varunidae > Eriocheir > Eriocheir sinensis. Next base: position 1,088,271 of record NC_066541.1, on the reverse strand, counting down.
AATATATAAGGATATGAATCGGAACTTAAGGTAGCATGTTAATGAAGTCAGACTACGATACTACTTGGTTAGAGATTAGATACAGCTCTGATAAGAAATAGTTACCGAGAAATAATGAAAATAGGAAATGTGATATTTAAAAAAAAAAAAAAAAACATTCGTCTTCGCAATCCCCTAGCTCGTATTTCAACCCCCACGTCGATTCCTTAGTACACTTTTTAACACCATGCCAACAACCCGACATTCATTTTCTTCATAGCCAATTTTAGCAATTCGATTTTCTTGGTCCTAGTCGGTGAAGTAGTTTGTTTCTTTTTTCTTCTCTACAACCCCAGACTCGCCTGAATCGCCTCTTGCTCTTGACCCGTATGATGTCAGCCATTTATAGCCTACAGTATGCAGTGACGGCCAGTGGTTCCTAACCTTTTTTTCAGGCGACCCCAATCATGCACCTCTAGACATGACCGCGACCCCACTAGTTTAGTTCTTCACGTGTTATTGTAACATAAAAATACTATGTTTAATATTTTGAGGTCTTGGCGACCCCAGGGTTGGGAAACGGGGTAGTATACACCTTGGGCCTGCAGTCACACATGCAGGCTTCTTGGTTATGCGGGACCTATTTACGGGGTGACATCTATGCTATGCACGGTTATATATGCTATACAGGTTATATCTTCCAGGGCATCCCCTCGCATAATATAGATTTATTTGGCATGAACACACTGACAAGGGATAAAGTGCAAATCCATCCGTGGCAGTAGTTGTAGGGTTCCTGCATTATTAGTCACCGGCCAGTGCATAGAAACCGTCCATTTAACAAGAGCGAGAGGTAAGAGGCGGCGAATTCTCCCGGTATGACTCACGGCCACGCCCCCCAACGTAACCTCCTCTCCACCTCGTCTATCAACCTTTTCTGACTAACACACACATTGCTTCGTGGTCATTGTCCCTGCTCTGATATCGTCATTCATCAATACACTTGCTGGGTTGTGGTGTAGCTTGAAGGGAACGTATTCAAGGCGTCAATGACATCATCCTCAAATGAAGAGGTGATGCAGTGGTGCCACATCTCCCTTCAGGCGGGACGCGGTAACTTTTATCAGGAGCGGATACGGGTATCAGTTATATCACGACTATCTTTAATTACGCTCCACTAACCTATCTTACGTTGATATGAGTAGGAAAAACTAATATTTGACCTGCATTTTAGTTGAACAAACATTACTTTATTGGATTAGATGCAGTTGTTAGGTGCACTTTTGAATTTAAGACTATGAAATGATACAATATATCTTTACAAATTTGACATACCACTGACCTAAAAGTTGACTGGAGCCTTTCAATAATCATGCTGAACCCTGAAAATATTGTTTGATATTTTATTATTGTATAAGCGGCACCGTTGCTAGGCGTGGATGAAAACCACTTAAGGGTCAACTATTTAAGAAGTTTAGCAAGATGATAGTGATCAAAATGACATACTTTTTTGCAGGAAAGGACGAGCTGCTGAGTAGTAATAGCTGTTATGTCTAAACAAAGGCAAAATTCTGCCTTAGGCCAGGGACTAGTTTGTGTTCCGCGGCCCCTCCCCCCCGGAGGAAGTGGAGGAGCATCCTCAAGCCAGTGTTGCTGCGGCCTTGTGACGTGACGGTAGTGAGATATATGTAGCACAGGTCCTCAATACTGTGGTGATTGGCGCTCCACGGATTGGATTAACACCAGGCCATAAGGTGAGTCGGGCAGCCCTGCAAACCCATCGCCGGGCAAGGAGCGGAAGCGTGGTCGGCGTCTCATCCCTCTCCCCGGACGCTGGCACCGCTTCCGTCCTGTGCTCTCCGTGTTTTCACTCATTTCCTCGCCTCACGATAAGCCCCCGTGTGAGGAAGACGGTCTTTACGCCTCTTATCAATCTGGAGGTGTGCCGGGGTCGTGGAGGGTGCGGGGGGAGGGACGCGCCGGTTAACATCACTTTCTCCTGACGCTCAAAATGGCTTGCAGTTTAGCGAATATTTCCGTCTGCCGAGTCGCTGAGCGCTGGGCGGCGGCAGGCTTTCCCTCGGCAGCCAGGGCGTGGTGCCGAGGGGTGCTGCCGGGTTGTCATGCTCTACGAAAACCGTATATCGTTAACGTTACGGAATGTCACCGCCCGGCGATTTTTTTTCTCTAATCTGGCCTTGAGTTTTAAACGTTCACTCTGAATTTCTGAACTTGTGAAGCCGTTGTGGTGGGGTTTGTTTTCACGTGATGTGGGTATGTTGATAGCTGTAAATTGTTTCCCTATATTAATGTGGATGCCAGTTGTCCTGTAGTTATATGTAACCTTTAGCTGCTTGAAGTAGTTATTTGATTTGGTGTCCACAAGTTTATTCTAGTGTAGCTTTTCTTCCTACTCCTCTTATTCATCTTCCCTACACCCCGTCTCATTACCAGGTCCCCCCTACGTATCACCTCTTGTCCCTCCAACGGAAACGGATGCATCTTTCATCTTTTCCGTGATAGATAACAGTTCACATAACACCTGATGACTCTCTTGATGCTCTTTCAACCATCTTCCCGCTGAATATAAATAAAAACGGATGATTTTGCTTTTTTCCATTTTTATTTCTGCCATTACCACCACCACTACTACAACTACTATTTTTTATACCACTATTTATTGATAGCGTTATTCGTAATAGTGCATAGCCTATAACATAAATAAGATATGGATACAAAAATATTGCATCATTAAAGGGCTTGTGTTTTCACGTATTTTTCGTTCTCTCAAGATGCAGGGGTGAGGTAAAGGGAACATCGAATTTTTTAGTGTGTGTGTGTGTGTGAAGATGATAGCCTGATCGTGAGGAGACATTGAATGAGTTGAAAGGAGATGGGGAACGTGTGTGTGTGTGTGTGTGTGTGTAGAGGGGTGTGGCTTGGCTGGGTAACTGGCTAGACAACCGACCAACCGCCCGCCCGCCCTTGCCTAACTTTAGAGATGAAGAGGAGCGGAGTACAGGTTCTCTCTCTCTCACACACACACACACACACACACACACACGTCTTTTTTCCTCTACACTTCCTCTCATCATTCTTTCCTCCCTCTGTTCCTTCTTCCCTTCCTATGATTCACTCACATTTTCCTTTCTTTTATTACCCTCCTACACCCTTCTTCCCCCTATAGTTTCCTCTTTGTTATTCCACCCCTATCCCCCTTTCCCTTGCCACACACACACACACTTGTACCGTCTTATTTTAGCTCCTTTTTCTTCTTCATCACTCCTCTCTCTCTCTCTCTCTCTCTCTCTCTCCTTTACTTTACTTACATACGTAGCTACTCTTACACCACGTATTTTTTCCCATGCTTCACACACCATTTCTTCCCGCCATACCCTCCTCCAGTTACTTTTCCTCCCATTCCTCCTCTCTACCCATACCCATCTTCCCTCCGCCGATCCACCTTTCCATTTTTATTCCCCCATCCACTTGCCGTCACGCCTCTTCTTAAATCCTCAGCCCTCACAACACACTCCGAGATGGCGCTGTTTTTTGCTTTTAGAAGTTCTCATTCGTGTCACTTTTTGGTGCTTCTCTGCTACATCTGTGTCTCCTCATCTGGGTGTTTCTCTTTTGTATGTCTCTCTCTCTCTCTCTCTCTCTCTCTCTCTCTCTCTCTCTCTCTCTCTCTCTCTCTCTCTCTCTCTCTCTCACACACACACACACACACACACACACCACTCCTCTCTCCTCTTCATTGTATAAGCTTGAGGCGCTTCTGACAAAAGGTTCCTGAAGAAGGTGGGTGTCAACAGAGTGCCTGAGGGAGGGAGTGGCTGCAGACGGCTCAGCGTTGTGTAAGACGGGCGGAAATATTTGTGTGAAATGTAAATCAATGTGAAAGAAGGATAGGTCGAAATGCACAAGCGGGTGGTTGTGGTGTAGGACAGATCTGATAAAGCTGCACATAGCAAGCTTTTCCCTGTATTATTTTATTGCCCTTTATCTGCCTCTTTTGCTGAAATAAAATTATAAAAATGAAGCAAAGGAATAATTGAATAAGAAAGTGTACAGTTCAATAAAAGGATGAAATGGTATTCTGTAATTTCAAATAGGGCGAATCATTATAAGAACATGATGATAAACATTTATAATTATAGTTCCATAGAAGTTTAGGTGCAGATGAGAGGCCGCAATAATAAATGCAGTGTCTAGGTTCAGATATAAATACTTGATATAGCAACAATGGGATGGATAAAATTTAGTACACTGCATACTCCGACATCGTCTTGCATACACCGCCGACCTCCTCGCTTGTGTTATTTTCGGATCAACTGAAGAAGATTCGCCCCACCAACTCTGCCCAACTGAAGAATCGCCCCCCAACTAGAAATATCGGAAATTAATATATTATTTTTGGTTTATGCCTTTCGTTTGGCATCTCCATGCATAACCATCATTACACTTAAAGGATAAATGGATAAATGGGCGTGTGCAGGATTTGAGAGAGAGAGAGAGAGAGAGAGAGAGAGAGAGAGAGAGAGAGAGAGACGCAAGCTTGTGCTCCTGAGTCATGACCTGTTATATACACAACTTTTTTTTCTTCCTCCATGTATGCTTCTACTTAATTCGTTTCCCTTCCACCTTGATTGTATACCTTTTTTACCTTTCTCTTTTCCACCTTTCTACCTGCCTTCCTTTGTAGACTTTCTCTTATTCCCATTTCCCAGTCTGATCCTTCTCTTTTACCTCCATTCCCTTCCTCCTTTTTTTTTTCCTTTCTTTTCCACTCGTCCTTTGCCTTCCCCGTCCTCCCTAACATATCTCACATTTATTTTCATTTTAATTCTTTCGAACATTTATTTCATACCTGTTTTCCATTTTTCTTTATCCTGGTGTCTACTTTTCCCACTTAGCTTTACTAACTTTCATTTTCTCCTTCCTCTCGTCCCTCCCTCTGTTTCCCTCCCTCCCTCTCGTCTCTGCCCAAGTTTGAATTTGTATATACGTACCCTGTCACCTTCCCTAACTTGTCCTCCTCCCTACTCGTCTCTCTCTCTCTCTCTCTCTCTCTTATACCGTCTTATTTAATCTTCCCTACATATTTATGCATTTATTTCTCAACCGTCTTCCTATTCATCCTTTTCTTGTCTTCCCTTTTCCTCTTAATTTCCTCTTTCTCCTCCCTTCACGTACGGTTGGTTTTCTCGCCGTATTTCATATTCCCCTTTCGTTTTATTCCGTCCTCTGGTTTTCCCCTCCCCATCACTCCCCTGCTTCCCCTACCAATCCATCCCCTCCCTCCCGCCCTTCTTTCCATCCTTTCCCCCTGTCCATTACGTAACACACGAAACGAGGTCACTGCATGCTGTCACCCCGCCCACCCACCCACCCTTTGAAGTAGATACGTTCCCCACCACCACAGCAGCGAGGGTGGTGGTGGTGGTGGTCGTGGTGCTACTGTAGTTATTGGCTGGTCGGCACAGGTGACCTTTGGCCTTGTTAGGCGTCCATTAAAGGTGCACTGCGTCAGTAGGGAAGTAGCTGGCTCGCAGGCAGGTCGTGAGGATGGTGGCGGTGGTGCTCTCTTTCGCTCTCTAGTTGCTCTCTGCTCGAGTCGCTACGTTTTCTCTGGATTTTGTTGATATACATTTTTTTTTTTGTATGTGTGTGTACAAAAAGCGCATTGCCAGATATACACCGCTCATGAATCCTTCCTCCTCCTCCTCCAGAGATAGCTACCCACTGAAGGTACACTTGTAGGGTGGTGGTGGTGGCGTTATCTTGCTGGTGTTGAGGAACCGAACGTAGATACCATGGGCCGTTTCCTCCTCTTCCTCACTGCTTCACTACTCGACTAAGACCTAGGCACAGAATGTTGGTGGTGGTGCAGAGGTAGGAAGTGGACTCATTTATTTTTTATTTTTACCACCGCCATCACCTCAGAACAGTACTTTTCCCACATGAGACGAGAAGAACGTACCGTAGCTGAAGGAAATGACAAAAAAGGGGAGATGGTGTACATGTGCAGTGTGACCCTTTGTAGCGTGATGCAGGGGAGGGCAAAAAGGTGGCTGCAGAGAGGTGGCATGTGTAGGTGGTGTGCTGCAGGGAAGTAGCATACCAAACAAGGAAGTGGTATACAGGTGCAGGGGATAAGGATGGGTAGGTATGGAGGTGTATCTAGGTAGTGTTGGAGGGGAGGGGGTAAGCAGGTGTGGTTGGTGTGTTGCAGTGGAGGAACACAACAAACAGGAAGGTGCTAGACCGGCGCTGCTGGTGTGTTGCAGGGGAGGAAGATGGGTAGGCATGGGAATGGTTAGCAGTTGTAGGTGGTGTGTTGCAGGGGATGAGGGCAACAAACGGAGGTGGTATACAGGTGCAGGGAGGAGGTAGCTTAGTGTAGGTGGTGTGTTGCAGGGGAGGAAGCGGGGTAGGCAGGGGGATGGTTAGCAGTTGTATGTAGGTGGTGTGTTGCAGGTGGTATACAGGTGCAGGGAGGAGGTAGCTAAGTGTAGGTGGTGTGTTGCAGGGGAGGAGGATGGTTAGGCAGGGAGGTATGTCTTGTCTCGCTTTCCATCCCGCTGACTGGCTGAAGGAGGAGGAGGAGCAGAGAGCGTCGCGTCCTGCACCGGAAGTGGAAATCACCGGATACGGCTAGCCAGCAAACTTCCTCGCTGACTCCAGACACGAAACTGCTGCTGCTGCTACACTAGTCTACTACTACTACTACTACAACTACTACTACTACTACTACTACTACTACTACTACCACCACCACACCCTTGTTTCTTTTTATTCCTTCCTCATTTCGTCTAAGTGAAAGGAGTATTTGAATCACCACCATCACACTACTACTACTCTTACACATCATACATTTTTTAGTCTCTTTGGCTCATATCTATTTCTCTTTACCATTTTTCCCCGTTTTGAAATGTCTTGCGTCTCTTTTCGATGTAATATTTATACTTTTATTTCTACTTGTTTCATCAGCTCTTCATTCCACCTTTTCTTGGTTGCGTTTCATCTTGTCCTCCTCCTCCTCCTCTTGCTCCCCTTTAATACGGCAAAACCCAGACTCCTGCCCGTAAATTATTGATATTGGCTCCATTATCCTCCCTCGTCCTTTCCTTCCTCTCCCCCCTCTGTTTTTCCGCTTTCTTTTGTCCCTCTTTTTCCTTATGTTAGTAATATTGCCCCCCCCCCCAACTCCCTCCCCCCCTCGTTTTACTACTTATATTCTCCCTACTACTACTACTACTACCCTGTAATTAGCTCCTCGTCTTCTTATTTCTGCTCTCCTCAGGTCTTCTCCATTTCTTGTGGTCGGCCGTGCTCACCGCCACTTCCATTGTTGTCCCCTCCCCCATTCTCTCTCTCTCTCTCTCTCTCTCCGCCCACATCACCAAATACCAATGCAACTCAAGTACCAGCATGAGCAATTTTTTTCTATTGATATATATTTGTCACTACGACCTCTGTAGCAACAACAACAACAGCTGCTACCTACTACTACTACTACTACTACTACTACTACTACTACTATTACTACTACAACTACTACTACATAAAAGATACCTCCACCCATGTTTATTTGCTTCTACTACTACTCAACTATTAGATACTACTGCTATTACACTAACACTAGCTCAAATAGAAGCGGCAGAAAGCCTTTGGGAACTCCACTCTGAGACCACTTGATGCAAAAACGTTTGTCATCACTTATAACACGAACGAATTCAGGCTTACGGACTTAGATGGTATTAGCATTCAGTGTGGTGGTGTTGATCTCCTAAACTTCTTCACCACTTGACTTACACGTACATATCCCAGCTTACATCCATGTCTGGCGTGTGTAGGTTAGCAGCATTCAAGGCCGAAAGTGTTGCATTATTCATACGCTATACACAGCAAGGGTAAGCAGGAGTAAGAGTGGGATGCAGAGGGCGTCATAGATGATACGTGATGTGCCAATGATGATTTTTTTGAATGCCCTTGCGGCAATCCTCCGTTAGAAAGTGCAAGGGAGTTAATTGGTCTTGTAGTAGGTAAGGAAAGTTGTTGCAGTTATTCGTCCTAAGTATCGGCTTTGGGTCTATCCTGTGTTAGGATAAGTGAAGGGTAGTCATGAAGGAAAGTCAATAGGCGTCTTAGCAGGAAGGGAAAGTAGGTATTGATGTTGGGTATGTGATGAAGGGAAAGTTGAAGAGGTGATGTTATAAGGAGGGGCCATCGTCTTTAGTATCGTTCTTGCGTCCATCCCGAGTCTGGTTAGGGTCGGGAAAGTTTATAGATGGCTTAGGAGTTAAGGAGAGTTTGTGCATGGATGCTTGAGGGAAAAGGAAAGTTGCAAGAGAAAGTTTGTTTTAGGTTCTTAATTAAAAGATAAACTACGGTTATTAAGTGATGCAAGTTTGTGTGGAATACTTTGAGGTTCAGAAGAAATTAGACATATAGCTTCGAATCTGAAACTGAAACAATACTTACCATTTAGTGAAGGAAAGTTTGAATACAAAGTTACATAGTGACGCTAAAATGAGTTTGGAGCTGGATAGGTTCTGAAGGTCGTAGATAACTGTAGTTAGAACGTAAAATTACTGTTAGTGTATGATAGATAACGCCGAGAGAAGTTAGGTTCCAAAGGTCATGAATAACGGTAAACAAGTCCATTGTGAAAGAAAAGGCTGTAACGATTGCACGCCTTTCTGTATCATAAATAAGAATAACGGTATCACGTGACAACGCTAAAATAAACTTACCGTACCATGGGAAATTACTAATGGAGCCGTGTGAGAAAAAAGTGACAGGATGCTAGTCAGTGTAAGAAGAATGTTTAGCATGCACGATTTTATTTATTTTGTATAGAGTTGGAAGGGTGAAGGGGATGGGAAGGAGAGTGATAATAAATGAATGGACGTTAGTAAAGGAGAAGGATTAAGGGAGGGAAGGAAGGGCACTGTCAACTGGATAATTTCAGGTTCGAGACTGGCAAGAACTGGTTTACAGAAAGGAGAGTGAATGAATGGAAGAAATTAAGCAGATGTTGTTCATGTGAATACGATGGAAAGATGTAGATGAAGGTTAGACAATTTTGGATAGGGAGAACAAAAGTTTGGTTATTTATCACAAGCCAACTGAAGCTCCCAAACAGCTTTTCGCCGTCGTTGAATTCCACGTACCTCACACTTTCTTTTTTTCTCTTGGCATACTTTCGCCGTATAATTACCAACAGAGAAAAAAATAATATATGTATTCGATGTAGCCATTAACTCGTAAAAGTTTGTAAGGAATAGGGTCTGGCATACCGTACTGATATTGTTGGAAGCTTGGAACTGATCTCAAGGGAATGAGTCTAGTGTCCAGTTTTACAGTTCCAATAGAGCAAGTTTGTAAGCTCTCCAACCAAACACAGAATACGACGAAAATTCATTGTAGCTGTAGTGTTTGGCGTTGATATAAAAAGGAAGAGGATACATTAGGAAACTACATAGAAAATCTCTTTTATTAGTATGGTGTTGAGTGGAAATAACCGATCATTGTGAAGAATATAGTTTGGTTGGGCGCTTACAATGACTCGGTTTTGGACTGTCGAACTGGCCATAAAAAGGGTCAGCTTGAATGGGTGCTTATATCCTTGTGTAATGCAGAATAGCTGAGAACAGAATAGTAAGAGAGGAAGGGAAAGACGGACTTTACTAGATTGTACTACTCACCATTTTGTGTTTGCCGGTTTCAGATAAAAAACTGTCGCACAGATAACGATATTCATTTTTAGTTAGTGTTGGAATCGTTAGTTATTGATATTGCAATAGTTATGGGTCAGAAATCTGAAAATACAATGTTCTGAACACGATAATCTGGTAACGTTGGGAAGGAGTGGTGGAGGAAGAGTGGAATGGGGGCGGAGCGTCTAGACACCATCTTTATCGACGACTGCCATGGATCGTGCAGGCTTTTGAGATTACCGAGCTTAACGCCAACAACTGCTGGTGGTGATGAAGGTGGTGAAGATATGCTGCGATGGTGAAGATAATGCGCCGTGGTGGTGATGGCGGGTGTTGCTGAGTCATCGCGTCCTGTAGTATACGAGAGAGAGAGAGAGAGAGAGGTAAAATAAATAAATGCATACATATATAACTGGAAGTAAGGATGAGTTTATCAAAGATGAAAGGAGGAAAACTGAGGCAGAAAGAAGGAAAAAAAGAGAGATTAGATGAAACGTGAAGAAAGAAGTGAGAGAGGGGAGGACGTGAATGGTGGGTGGTGGTGGTATGCGGTGACGGACGAATGGAGGAAGGGACGGGTCTCAGTGGGAGTGGTCAGGCTGCGGTGGTGGTGGTGGCGGTGACGAGGCAAGTCTCATAGCGTGCAAGCCATATGGCCAAAGGCGGCGGCGGTGGTGGTGAGACAACAACACGCATATACAGTGAAGACGGTGTTGGTGGTGTAGAAAGTTGTGATGGGGAGTAGGCAACATCAGGCAGACATTAAACAAAACAAAACAAAAAAACGCGGTAGAAGTTATAGTGCTGGTGGTGAGGGTAAGGTTCGTGGTGGTAATGGTGTAGGTGGGGATAATGATGGGGAGTATGCAGCATCAGGCAAACATGGAACACGGTGGAAGTCGTAGTAGTGGTGGCGAGGGTATAGTGGTGAAGATAAAGCGAATGGTGGTGATGGTAACGGTGAGCGAACAACAGGCAACCACCGCAAAATAATCTTGGTTGGTGTGGTGGTTATTGTGGTGCAAACTATGTTGATGGGGGGGGGGGGGGCGGATAACCTGGTGGTCAAGGCCTGGGTGGAGGTGGTGGTGATAATGATGATGATGATGGTGATGAAACTCATGCAAGAACAGCAATCAGGCAGGCAGTCATCATGAAACTCAGCATTACCTCAGCACACCAAATGGCAGCATAAACAGCTCATGGTGACAACATTACAGACTGCCAGCAAAAGAAAAAAACATGCCAGCGCTGCTATTATTATTATTAACAACGAGACTGGCAAATTGTTAGTGTAATTACCAATAGAGATTGTAAAGGGAAGGATTTTAGTAGGTACCGTAATAGCTGAAGTTTTCGCAATCACATTTAAAGTAGGTAACGTATAAGGGTGGAGGGCATAAAATTATTTTATGATGATCTGAATAACAATTGTGGTGCAGTGATTTGGGAGGAAATAATATGTGGAGTGCTGGGCGTTGTGCTGTGTGTCGATAATAGGAAAATTAGTCACATTGCTGCGACAGCTACTACCACCGATAACTTTTTACTACTACTACTACTACTACTACTACTACTACTACTACTACTAGTATTGTCAGTGTTGGCAGTGGTACAGTTGATTTCAGCAGCAAAAAACAATAATGAAATATTCCGTTACAGTATTGACAAAAAATAAAGACTAACAGGCATCTCATGCTCGTCACGCACCTGCACGTGACACTTGTGCACCGAGAGAGAGAGAGAGAGAGAGAGAGAGAGAGAGAGAGAGAGAGAGAGAGAGAGAGAGAGAGAGAGAGATTCAGTTTCAAAACTTTTATTAGGGGGTCGAAAAAATGGAAACTTTTTTTTATAGAAGCCATTTAATATTTCCTTTGATCCTTTCTTATACTTTTCTAAGTAGAGATAAAAGATTATCTGCCGTATACCTCTAGTATTGCATGCTTAATGTGTGTGTGTGTGTGTGTGTGTGTGTGTGTGTGTGTGTGTGTGTGTGTGTGTGTGAAGCGACTGAGCCAGGTTAGGGTAGTTCATAATCCGTGTCTTGACAGGAAGGAAGAACCAATAGAAATGTGGTTCTCATCTTCCTCCACCGCATCCTCACGTGTCCTGTCCTGTGTTCTTCCTCAATAAGTCTGTGTGGTCTTCTTCCTCTCCTCCTCCACCTCCACCTCCTGTTCGTCTTGTAAAATGGTAATGAGTCAATATTCTTGATTAGACTTTGTTAAAGGTTTGTGGATGAAGATTGACAGGAGAGAGAGAGAGAGAGAGAGAGAGAGAGAGAGAGAGAGAGAGAGAGAGAGAGAGAGAGAGAGACTAATCTCTTCCTCGCAATCTCGTCTCGTTCCCTTAACAGTAAATGGATTCAGGGTGATTGTCCTTAGAGCCTTTTTTTTTTTTTTTATCAGGGGACCGGTCTACCTGTTTGTCTGTCTATCTTCTGCCGGTCTGTATATTTCTCTGCTTCTTGTCTGTGCGTCTGTTTGCCTGTGTCTATATATGTGTCTCCCTATGTATAACCTATGTATGATTTGTTTGTCTGTATCTGTCATTGTCACTTCCATGTTTCATATTTCTCTCTCTCTCTCTCTCTCTCTCTCTCTCTCTCTCTCTCTCTCTCTCTCTCGATTACCTTTGCAAGACTTGGCTATAGGTAATATGTGCACGTCTTTTCCGGCTTTCTCTGTCTTTATGGTCTTGTGTACTGATCATTTATTCGTCTCCATGTTGCCCCCTCGTTGCAGGCTGTATGATTAATCTTCTTCCTCTAGTCTAGCCTGCCTTCTCTTTTTCCTTTCTCTCACTTCTCGCAATAACTATCTCTTCCATTCCTTTTATTTTTATTTCATCGGATCTTTTATTTGCTCCTCTTTCACTTTTCATGTCCCGTATTGTCCCTTTAACCGTGTAGCAGCGACGGGCCAAATTTGTGCCATGATATAAACCCCCCAAAATAGATGATGCATAAACCGATCACAAATGCGTTGATATATATAATGAAATGGTGTGCGTGAATGAGGGGCCTTTAAGAAACATGATCCCCGCAGGTACCAGGTTAACATTTCATATCTTGCGATGGTACTTTTCTTCCTTGGCAGTTCTCGTAGCATACTAGTTCATATCATATCCTCCCTAGTACACCTCTCTATCTCTGTTATCATCACTTCCTCTCCTCATATCTACTTGTAACGTTGATCACTACATTATCGTCCGTGGCGTCCTGTTTGCTTTTCCTCTAAAGTCTGAACAGTGCTCTCGTTCCGCTTTCTCTTCTTCATTTTCCTTTCATTCACCAGTCTTCTCGTTGTATTCACCTCAGCTCCTCGTCGCTTGTAGCATCCCGTACCTTCTTCCTCTTCAAGTCTTCCTCTCACTCTCCCGCTTGTCCTGTGTTGCTAAGGATTTTTGCCGCGTGCCTGGAGAAGCTCAGCGGGCGTCGGTTACGTGTGTGTGTGTGTGTGTGTGTGTGTGTGTGAGAGAGAGAGAGAGAGAGAGAGAGAGAGAGAGAGAGAGAGAGAGAGAGAGAGAGACTGTACCATGAGAAATGTCTGTAAAAAATGTAAAGCAGCATTGAAGAGAGAGAGAGAGAGAGAGAGAGAGAGAGAGAGAGAGAGAGAGAGAGAGAGAGAGAGAGAGAGAGAGAGAGAGACAGACAGACAGACAGACAGACAGACAGACAGACAGACAGACAGACAGACAGACAGACAGACAGACAGACAGACAGACAGAGACAGAGAGAGAGAGAGAGAGAGAGAGAGAGAGAGAGAGAGAGAGAGAGAGAGAGAGAGAGAGAGAGAGATCACTACCACACCCAACAATATCACCACCACCACCACCGTCGCCCGGGTAAATTATTAATCTAGTCATGCTTAATGCACCACTACCACCGCCGCCACCATGCATCACCTCCACTACCACCGCCGCCACCATGCATCACCTCCACCACCACCGCCGCCACCATGCATCACCTCCACTACCACCGCCGCCACCATGCATCACCTCCACTACCACCGCCGCCACCATGCATCACCTCCACTACCACCGCCGCCACCATGCATCACCTCCACTACCACCGCCGCCACCATGCATCACCTCCACCACCACCGCCGCCATGCATCACCACCGCCACCACCACCACCGCCATGCATCGCCACCACCACCGCCATGCATCACCACCGCCGCCACCACCACCGCCATGCATCACCACCACCGCCATGCATCACCACCGCCGCCACCACCACCGCCATGCATCACCACCACCACCATGCATGATCACCACATCCACCACCACCATCACCATGTATCATCACCACATCCACCACCACCACCACCACCACCATGTATCATCACCACATCCACCACCACCACCACCACCATGTATCATCACCACATCCACCACCACCACCATGTATCATCACCACATCCACCACCACCACCACCATGTATCATCACCACATCCACCACCACCACCATGTATCATCACCACATCCACCACCACCACCACCACCATGTATCATCACCACATCCACCACCACCACCATGTATCATCACCACATCCACCACCACCACCACCACCATGTATCATCACCACATCCACCACCACCACCACCATGTATCATCACCACATCCACCACCACCACCACCACCATGTATCATCACCACATCCACCACCACCACCATGTATCATCACCACATCCACCACCACCACCATGTATCATCACCACATCCACCACCATGTATCATCACCACATCCACCACCATGTATCATCACCACATCCACCACCACCACCATGTATCATCACCACATCCACCACCATGTATCATCACCACATCCACCACCATGCATCATCACCACATCCACCACCACCACCACCATGTATCATTACCACATCCACCTCCACCACCATGCATCACTACCACCACCACCATGCATCATCACCACCACCACCACCACCATGCATCATCACCACCACCACCACCACCACCATGCATCACCATTACCACCACCACCATGTATCACCACCACCACCACCACCATACATCACTACCACCACCACCATGCATCATCACCACCACCACCACCACCATGCATCACCACCACCACCACCATGCATCACCACCACCACCACCACCACCATGCATCAACACCACCACCAGCACCACCATGCATCATCACCACCACCACCACCACTATGCATCATCATCACCACATTCACCACCATGCATCATCATCACCACATTCACCACCATGCATCATCACCACCACATTCACCACCATGCATCACCACCACCACCATGCATCATCACCACCACCACCACCACCATGCATCATCACCACCACCACCACCATGCATCATCACCACCACCACCACCACCATGCATCATCACATTCACCACCATGCATCACCACCACCACCACCACCATGCATCATCACCACCACCAGCACCACCATGCATCATCACCACCACCACCACCACCATGCATCATCACCACCACCACCACCACCATGCATCATCACCACCACATTCACCACCATGCATCATCACCACCACCACCACCACCATGCATCATCACCACCACCAGCACCACCA
Organism: Eriocheir sinensis; assembly: GCF_024679095.1. NCBI lineage: Eukaryota > Metazoa > Arthropoda > Malacostraca > Decapoda > Varunidae > Eriocheir > Eriocheir sinensis. The sequence continues at coordinate 1,072,975 of NC_066541.1, read as the reverse complement.
TGCATCATCACCACCACCAGCACCACCATGCATCACCACCACCAGCACCACCATGCATCACCACCACCAGCACCACCATGCATCATCACCACCACCACCACCATGCATCATCACCACCACCACCACCACCACCACCATGCATCATCACCACCACATTCACCACCATGCATCACCACCACCACATTCACCACCATACATCATCACCACCACCACCACCACCATGCATCATCACCACCACATTCACCACCATGCATCATCACCACCACATTCACCACCATGCATCACCACCACCACATTCACCACCATGCATCACCACCACCACATTCACCACCATGCATCATCACCACCACATTCACCACCATGCATCACCACCACCACCACCACCATGCATCATCACCACCACATTCACCACCATGCATCACCACCACCACATTCACCACCATGCATCACCACCACCACCATGCATCATCACCACCACATTCACCACCATGCATCATCACCACCACCACCACCACCACCACCACCACCACATTCACCACCATGCATCACCACCACCACATTCACCACCATGCATCATCACCACCACATTCACCACCATGCATCATCACCACCACATTCACCACCACCACCACCACCACCACCACATTCACCACCATGCATCACCACCACCACATTCACCACCATGCATCATCACCACCACATTCACCACCATGCATCATCACCACCACATTCACCACCATGCATCATCACCACCACATTCACCACCATGCATCATCACCACTACATTCACCACCACCACCACCACCATGCATCACCACCACCACCACCACCATGCATCACCACCACCACCACCATGCATCATCACCACCACATTCACCACCATGCATCACCACCACCACATTCACCACCATGCATCATCACCACGACATTCACCACCATGCATCATCACCACCACATTCACCACCATGCATCACCACCACCACCACCACCATGCATCATCACCACCACATTCACCACCATGCATCATCACCACCACATTCACCACCATGCATCACCACCACCACCACCACCATGCATCATCACCACCACCACCACCACCATGCATCATCACCACCACATTCACCACCATGCATCATCACCACCACACTCACCACCATGCATCACCACCACCACATTCACCACCATGCATCATCACCACCACATTCACCACCATGCATCATCACCACATTCACCACCATGCATCATCACCACCACATTCACCACCATGCATCATCACCACCACATTCACCACCATGCATCATCACCACATTCACCACCATGCATCATCACCACCACATTCACCACCATGCATCATCACCACATTCACCACCATGCATCATCACCACATTCACCACCATGCATCATCACCACCACCGTGCATCACTATCACCACCACCACCATGCATCATCACCACCACATTCACCACCATGCATCATCACCACCACATTCACCACCATGCATCACCACCACCACCACCATGCATCATCACCACCACCACCACCACCATGCATCATCACCACCACCACCACCATGCATCACCACCACCACCACCACCATGCATCATCACCACCACATTCACCACCATGCATCATCACCACCACATTCACCACCATGCATCATCACCACCACCACCACCACCGCAGCCATAAGCAGTGAAAGCATGAGATCAACAGCGTCGCCAAATTTTCAGACCTTGACCGTATGCAAGAAAGGGACGCGTTGAGTAAGCAGGAGGAGAAGGTGGAGGAGATGGTGGTGGTGGTGGTTGGGGGAAGAGGGAGGTGGGGGAAGAAGAGGAAGACTTGCTCCAGCGGTTAAGTTTTTACGTGTGTGTGTGTGTGTGTGTGTGTGTGTGTGTGTGTGTGTGTGTGTGTGTCGCCTGGGGTGATTGAACCTCCTCCTGAGTTCTCCGCCTCCTCCTCCGCTTTCTTCCTCGTCTTCCTCCCTCTCCTCCCCTTGACTCCTCCGTCTCTCCCCACCATCAACTGTCTTTTTTTTTTGTGTGTGTGACTTTGTATATATGTCTAACTGTCCGTCTCTCTCTCTCTCTCTCTCTCTCTCTCTCTCTTATCTATCCATAACTCTCATATCCCTTTAAAAGTCTTATAATCATTTAAACCCAATGACCTAATGTATATATTCTCTCTCTCTCTCTCTCTCAATTGCCTAGATTAAGTGGTCACTGTTGAGGGCAATTTTGGGATCATTAAGGATGGTTGATGATGGTTATTTGTGGGGACTGACTGATTAATGACGAGCTGGGAAATTTGTTTGACACTAATTGTTTTTCATTAGGTTGTGGTGGTCGTATGTTTTGTTTGTGTGTGTTCATAGTTAATAATAAGAAAATGAGAGATAAAACAAAGGAATTTTAAGAGATTTTACCATGACCCAATATTTGTCACTATTTTTACCCCGGTTATGATGAGAAAATGGAAGAAAATATTTTGTTTTTTAATTATTTGAGGTAGTATTCTCTCTCTCTCTCTCTCTCTCTCTCTCTCTCTCTCTCTCTCTCTCTCTCTCTCTCTCTCTGCATCCAGAAACCTTTATCTTAACAGGAAGAGGTTTTGACAATTCCTGTTATCTCAAGATTGGTTATCAGCGCCAAGTGGAGACGTGGCGTAGCTGTACACACATTCCTCCTTATTATTACATCCTGTTCCTCTAGTTTCTCCTTTTCTTTTCTCCTCTTTCCTCTTATACCTCCTCTTCCACTGTCCATCCTTTCTCTTCTTCCTCTCTACAGCACCTGTTTCATATTCCTCTCCTCACCCTCGTATAAATCCTTCCCATCCTTTCTTCTCTTCCTCCTCTCCACGACTCATCTTTAATCTTCCTCGTTTCTTTTTAGCCTTTTTTTCTCCAGTTTCCACACCTGTTTCCCTTTCTTCCTCACCTATTTCCCTACAGATATGCTTCTTCCTCTATTCCCATTCCTGTATCCTCTTCCTCCTTTTGTACCTCTTGTTTCTGGCATCCAATCCTCTTTTTTCTCCTCCTTATTCCTCCTTCGCTTCCTCTCTTCATTTCTGCTTTTGATTTCCTCTCTTCTATTCACTCTTCTCCTTGTCTTTATTTTCTATTATCTTTTCCCATTCCCCCTCTCTCTCTCTCTCTCTCTCTCTCTCTCTCTCTCTCTCTCTCTCTCTCTCTCTCTCTCTCTCTCTCTCTCTCTCTCTCACCCGTCACTCATATCTCACACTCCTTCCTTATCTTCCACACATCTCCACCTTATCTCCAATCATCTCCCAATAATCTGCTCCCTCTGTTTTCCACTTGTTATACCCAGTTGCACTCCATTACACTCTCTCTTGATTCCTTATTTTCCGTATGGTAAACGGGTTATATGTTTTTTTCTCATCCATGACCATTAACCTTTGTACACCTGTATTTGTTCATTTACCTGAATGTGGCCTTTACCTGTTTACCTCGGGGTTTAATTACTGGCGAGACACGGTGATTCCTTAAGGGTCTTTCCTTGGTCTCATTTACCTACCTGCTTTCTGTTTAGTTACTGGTATGTTACGTGCGAGTCGGATTCTTAATTACAGGTGAGACGAGGTTGTAAAGGTGTGTTTCGTGGCCTCACAGTTTATTGAGTGCCATGGGGTGGCGTGGTGATAAGATTGTGGTTATGAGGGTTACTTTGTGTGGTGTGGTGTTGGATGGTGATTGATGGTGGTGATGAATAGTGGTGTGGTGAATGGAGAAGGTAAGCCTGTTGATGAGGTTATGTTTTAAGAGGCTTTACAAGTTTCCATCTTTAGGGTGGTGTGAAAGAGGTTTCTGATGCCATTGTTCTTATTACCAATGCTGTTAATATTGGTGATGGTGGTGGGGTTACTACCACTACTACTACTACTACTATTCTCTTATTTATTTGAAAGTTTTTACTATGCGTATAAGTTTTTAAATTAGCATATCGACACAGCATAACAAGAGCAGTTGAATGCAAAGAATTTAAAGTAATGTATTTGCACGAGTGACACGTCAAGAATGTTTGTTTGTCATTAAATAAATAACACATTTCAGAGTGGAATGTTGTTTGTAAAGCACCCGAGTTCTCAAAGAGCGGGATGCCAAGATTAATCATCGAATTTGTTGTCCCAAGTTTCATTATGGTCAAAAAATTGTGTTCTACGTGTAAAAAAAAAAAGAAAAAAAAAAGAATGAATTGCTTGCGTGAGTGCTAAAATCAGTAAAGCTGTCTAATATATATATATATATATATATATATATATATATATATATATATATATATATATATATATATATATATATATATATATATATATATATATATATATATAAATAAGAGGGAATGCCAAAGTTAGACTAAACATCGAATTTGAAGACTCAGTGTTTTCAGTATAAAAAAACGTTAATTGTGTGAGTGGTAAAATTAGTAAAGCAATAGTGGTCTAAAATAAAAGATACTTGTAAAAAATATTAGTTACGTAAGTTGTGAAATTGGCAGAGTAGGTACTTTAAAATGTAAGATATGTAAGTAACGCAGTGATATAAGTTGTGAATTATATAGAACATATTTCCATAAAATGAAAGAAGTGAGCGGTTAAGAGGCAAAATTATTAGTAGAACACAGTATTAAAAAGTCAAAGAACATTCATGTTGGAAGTACTGAGATGTGTTCGCTGTAAAATTGTTAGAACGCAGTGTTAGGTGATATGATTAGATGTTTGTTGGAAAATAAAATGTAAGTTATAAAATTAGTAAAACGCAATGCGAGGAAGTGATGCAAGAAACGCAAAGGTATTCTAGCTTAATAAAGGTTTAGAAATTAGTTAAACGAAATGACAAAAATAAAATGAACGTAAAAAGATGCTGACTAAGTTATAAAATTAGAGGAACGCAAGAAAATTAAAGAAATTGTAGTCTGACTTACCTATGTTACTCAAGAAGTTAACGAAATACGAGAAACGTAAATAAGAAACAAAAAAAAAAGTTCTGACGTAAGTTATAAAATTAGGTGAACGAAATACTAGGAAATAAAATGAGGCGTAAAAAAATGTCTTGACGTAGCAGTGTTTGTAAAGTAAACAAAACACACAAGAAAAAAAGAACTCAAACTACAAAACGATCCTCTTTAAAGTCTAGAAAAACACTACACCCGTGGCCCCGAGGAGTGAGTGGCCGGACCCTACAGCATTGGAGTCAGTGCCTCGACCACCCTGCAGTGCCCTCATTCCCCTCGACAGCCGAACCTTCCCCTCAGAAAATACTGCCGAGTCGTTACGAGGAACTGAAGGAAGATGGGAAGAAGGGAAGGGAGAGGGGCGATGGGGTGTGTGATGAAGGGGATGAGGGGAAAGGAGTGCTGACTGCTGAAGGAGGAGGGAAGGGGAAGGGGAACGTAGTGGAGTGAGGCATTTTGGAGAGGAAAGGGAGAAAGGAAGGGGAAAGAGGTAGAGAAAGGGAGTTTGAGAGGGAAGGGGAGAGAGGCAGGTTTGGTGTGTGGGGCTGTGAGAGGGAAGGGGAAGGGGAAGTGAGCTGTTGAAGGGAAGGGGAAAGTGCTGGAGTAAGGGAGTTGGGAGAGGGGTTGAAATGGAGAGAGGAAGGGAAGGGGAAGTGGGGTGATCGAGTGAGGGGAGAGGGTTGGGGTGGGGGGTAATGCCGTAAATGAGAGTGAGGGGGAAAGCAGAGATATGAGGGGAAGAAGGAAGCTAAAAGAGGATGTAGAAGATGGCAAGGGAGGGGAAAAGGGAGGGAGGGAGGGAGGGGCCAACATGTTTCCGCATTCCTTCCGCACTGTGTCGTGTGTGTGTGTGTGTGTGTGTGTGTGTGTGTGTGTGTGTGTGTGTTATTGGGATACTGTGACATTCCTTCGTTCCCCTCCTTCCCTTCTCCTCACTTCAACCCTTCATCTATGTCTGAAATTCCCCTCTTTGTACCCTGCCATTGACCCCAGTCCTATCTTCAGTCCACGTTTTTTTTTCCCCATAGCTTCCTTCCTCCTGTCTTGCTTCCTTATTTGCTTTCCTATACATGCTGTCCTGTCTTTGGCTCCATTTTGCCCTTCTTTATTTTTTTCGTTCTTCTAAATAAAGTTCTGTCACTTTCACCTTTTTCTTTGTTATTTCTCTTTTATAAGTTAGTTTTCTTGTCCATTGATTTGATCTTCCTTATTTTTTTTCTTCCCTATTTCATTCTCGTTTATTCTTGTTTTCTCGCCTACCGTCCATTTAGTATTTTGCGCATATTGTTATATTCAGGTTTAATCCCCCGCCCCTCCCCTGGCGTATATTGGATGGCTTACGTGACACTTCATTTCTTTGACAAATATTGGGATACAGATTTTTACCTTTGCTTGGTGAAGTTCATTTTGGAAGTTAAACACACACACACACACACACACACACACACACACACACACACACACACACACACACACACACACACACACACTGACCGTATTACAACGGTATGCGCAGAAGAAATTTTACCTAATGTTTTTTTTTTTTTCCACTTAAGTTGCGACGTAAAAACATAATGGAATCTGCGGTAGTGTGATAGCTTTATATACCAGTCTTATCATCTCGCTCCGTTATCTTCGTTATCACTTGTCAGGTAAACAGTCAGATTTTGTTGCAATATCCCTTTAAAGAAAAAGTAAAATCTAACGAAAATTTATGACTTTTATGATGTGCTGAATACAAAATGATGTCATCCTTTGTAAAGTAATTTGTCTAAATAATTATGGTATATTTGCTGCAAGAAAGACTGAAGAAAACTTGAAATGCTATCTTCAAAACGCTGCAAGATGATACCGAAAGAGGTCATCGAGTTCGGATCCAGAACTGTCTCTTATTTAAGGCTGAGGAGGAAGGGGAAGGAGGAAGGAAAAAGAAAATATAACCTGCTACTCGCTGATCCTGAAAAAGGGTACAGAGGAAGATGCCAGACGATGGAGACAGTTGATGATGGTCCACAGCTACAACTGTCCGTAATAACAACACTTCCTTGCCTCGACCATCCTTCGCCCCCAAAAGTATAAACACTAAAGGAAGACGCGGCGCACACAGCATCTCACCTTTATTAATTTACATCCATTCATACAATAAATAACTACCTTTAAACGGAGGTGCCCGGAGGTAAACCCAGGCAGGAGGAGGGAAGAGAGGAGGAGGAGGAGCGCTTGAACCTAACGTGGTGGTGGTTGGTGGTGCTGATGGTGGTGGAGGAGGAGGACGAAGAGGTAGGTAGGTAGGCGGAGGGAAGGAGGGAGGGAGGGAAAGGCTTGGATCGATAGCACTCCTCTCAACGCCCGTGACCCAGTACTGTATAGAGAGTCCTGTGTGTGTGTGTGTGTGTGTGTGTTAGAGAGAGAGAGAGAGAGAGAGAGAGAGAGAGAGAGAGAGAGAGAGAGAGAGAGAGATTTCTGAGGTTGTGGTTTGTGTGGGTGGAGTTAGTTGCGTTGTAGAGAGAGAGAGAGAGAGAGAGAGAGAGAGAGAGAGAGAGAGAGAGAGAGAGGCTTGCCGAGAGAAGAGTTTAGTCAGCAGGTTTGGTGTGTGTGTGTGTGGCTTGAATGGCGGGGTGGCGATATATGTGTGGGTGACGTCAGGTTAGGGAAGGGCGAGGGGGTGGCGCGTGAGTGGAGAGGGGGAGGAGCCAAGCGTGGGGTGGGTGTTGGGTGATGGTGAGTAGACTGTGGGTGGAGGGGGTGGGGGTGAGGGGGTATGGGTGGGAAGGGGGTTGTATATAGAAGAAGGGAGATATGGAGGTCGTAAGGGCGCGTGAGGGGGGTAGGGGTGAGTAAGAGAGGAAGGGGGCGCTAGGGGGAGTGTCGGGGGGATGACATCATTTCGAAGCTAGACAGTTGGACCCTGGTAACTCCTCCTCCTACTACTACTACTACTACTACTACTACCACCGCCACCACCACCGCCACCACCACCACTACTACTACTACTACTACTACTACTACTACTACTACTACTACTACTACAACTACTACTGTTCATACCACCACGAAACTTCATCATTGTATAGTGTTTAAATGAAAGGAACAAAATCATAGGACGCTCGAGTCGGCAGAGTTGACCCACTTAAATAGACATCTTAAGTGTGGGGTTAAGGATGTGAAGTGGTGAAGGAAGGAGCCAAGGAATGATGGTAGAGGAAATATGCTTTAAATAAACAGTATTGTCAAGCTTTTTTAAACCAGAGAGAGAGAGAGAGAGAGAGAGAGAGAGAGAGAGAGAGAGAGAGAGAGAGAGAGAGAGAGAGAGAGAGAGGGGTGGGATTAAATCAAATGTTTTATCTCTTGCTATGATATTTTCACAGTTTTAACGTGAATAAAATTTAATAAAAATCCGAAAGTGGAAAAGTTTAAGAAGAGAGAGAGTATAGAAATAATAAAAAAAGATAAATGAGGAGGGAGGAGGAAAGGGAGATGTGAGATGAGGGAAGAAGTGAGAGAACGCGAGGGGGAGGAAAGCAGGAAGTGTGTGTGTGTGTGTGTGGGAGAGAGAGAGAGGGTTTGAGGTATAGAAATAGTCTGTGAACTAATAATTTTTACTTGGCTGGCATTAGTTGGCGTCAAATGAAAGTAGGGAGGAAAGGCGTGGCCGGAGAGGGAGGGAGGGAGGAGGAGGAATGGGGAGAGGGGGGAGGAAGGAGGAAGGGAGTATTATATATCAGGGCAGAGTGTTAAAGGAAGGGAGGCAGGGAGGGAAAGATGGGGTGTGGCAGAGAGGGAGGGAAGGGATTATTGGGGTTTGGGAGGGAGGTAGGGGGATTATAAAGGGAAGGAGGGTTTGTGGGTAGGGCAAGTATAGGGAGGGGAGAAGGTAAGAGTGAGAGAGGGAGAGGTAGGAGGGGATCATAAATAGAATAGGGAAGAGAGGAGAGGGAGAGAGGTAAGAGATTATACATGGAAGGAGGATGGTAGGGCAAGTAAAGGGAGGGAAGGAGGAAAGAAAGCAAGAAGTAGAGGGGGTCATGTAGGGGAGGGTAAGTGGGTAGGGCAAGGATAGGGAGGGAAAGGGTGTGGAAAAAGAGAGAGAGAGAGAGAGAGAGAGAGAGAGAGAGAGAGAGAGAGAGAGAGAGAGAGAGAGAGAGAGAATCTTGGGCGTGACCGATATGAAGGAAAGGAAGACGGAGGGAAGAATTTTAGGGCGTGGTGGGAAAGTAAATTAAAGAAAGGAGAGAGAAGAGGAAGGGAGGGTGGAGGGGGAGTCTGTCATAAAGAGATAATGAGTGTTTGTTGGGGGGCAGCGGGAAAAGGAGGAAAGAAGGGAGAGAGAGAGAGAGAGAGAGAGAGAGAGAGAGAGAGAGAGAGAGAGAGAGAGGGGGGGGGGGGGAGGAGAAAGAGGTCTGGGAGATTTAATAAAGATAAAAGAAGGGAAAGGAAAGGAAAAAATGATATAGTCTATTGAAACTTTAATATAGAAGGTAAGGAAAGGGAGGGAAAGGAAATTAATAAAGAAAAAAAGAGAATTGGTATATATCAGTAAAGAAATAAAGAAAAAGGGAAAGACAGAGATCATTGAAACTTTATTGAAGGAAAGGAAATAAGGCAATGGAAACTGAAGGGAGGGAAAGGCAAGAAATAAAAGAGCATAGAAAAATCAATGAAATTTTATAGAAGGCAAGGAAAGGAAGGGTAAGGGGTAAGGGAGGGAATGAGAGACCCGTGAGACTTAAGAAACAAGTAAGAAATTGAAGAAGAAAAATAATCCCACTCAACTTTTCCTCGTGTGTGTTTCTTCAGTGCCTCGGTCATCTCCCGCAATAGAACATGATACAAGAACTTTCCTCGTAACTTGGGGAAAGTAAAAAGAGAGAAGTTTGTCTATGGAAGGCTGATTCATTTTATTTTGTCTGTGTTGATCTGTCGAGTTTGTGTATTAGTGGGAATCATGTGAGTGTTTTTGAAATCCAACACTACCTCCTCCTCCTCCTCTTCCTCGACCTTAAAACTGGCTGCAGACGACTATCCACAACCCCGTTCGTCTGATGTTTTATGGCATTTCCTGTCTTAATTTCTCTCTCTCTCTCTCTCTCTCTCTCTCTCTCTCTCTCTCTCTCTCTCTCTCTCTCTCTCTCTCTCTCTCTCTCTCTCTCTCTCTCTCTCTCTCTCAAGCAAAGTTAGGATGCACAAGTGTTGCAATCTCCTTTACATATCAGGTGTGTGTGTGTGTGTGTGTGTGTGTGTGTGTGTGTGTGTGTGTGTGATCGTGGTTGCCAAATAGGAAGGAAAAAATTATCAACACACATCCCTTACCCCTCTGTTCCTCCTCCTCCTCCTCCTCTCCCTTCCTATCTCCCTCTGACCCTCCTCTCCTCCTGCATCTCTTACCTCCCTTCTCCACTCCCTCCCACAACCAGAGCCACAACTGCTTCCTACTCCTCCTCCTCCTCTCCCTTCCTATTTCCCTCTGACTCTCCTCTCCTCCTGCATCTCTTACCTCCCTTCTCCACTCCCTCCCACAACCAGAGCCACAACTGCCTCCTACTTCTACTCCTACTTCTACTCCCCCCTTTTCTTCCTCCCCAAAACCGTCCTCCACCCACTAGTTGCATCGCCCACCGCCCACACCTCCTCCTCCTCCTCCTCTTCTTCCCACAATGTATACCTGTAAGAAGAGAGAGAGAGAGAGAGAGAGAGAGAGAGAGAGAGAGAGAGAGAGAGAGAGAGAGAGAGAGAGGGGGTGGGGGGTGGAATAAAGAGAAAAAATATCATAGTAGTAACTTTAGACAACTTGGTCATCTCCCCTCCACCTCTCCTTCTCCTCCTCCTCCTCCCTCCCCACCCCCAAAACCTGTTATAACTGACTCTGCATCTCGCCTCTCCTCCTCCTTCTCCTCGTCCTCCTCCTCCTCTACCTAAAGCTGCTCCCAGACGTGTACCCACAATCCCCTGCGTCTCGTGTGTTCATGGGCTGCGTGGCGTCTTTCGAGTATTTTTTTTTTATTATAGTAGGTACATTATTTTCTAGGTAGGGCTTTTACGCATTTTATAGAGTCCAGGATACCATATACTGGAAATACTTCACCTATACTAAGTCTTTTTCCTTATTGTTTAGAGTTGAAAGACTTTCATTTTCATTGTATATAGTAACATTCTACTCAGGTATGATGCAGATTTTACCTCGGGGATACTCCTTTAATATTTTAGTTGTGTTGTGTACGTCTTCCTTTATTATTTAGGTAAAAGCCTTGAATGCTTGAAGTTTTAGGTTCATTAACATTCTACTCTTGTGTATGGTGCAAGCGTTCAAGTATTGCGATAGAGTGGGGTCCTGTGGTATGTTATTTTTGGTTCGCAATTTTAACCATGGCTGTTTTATTTATTTTTTCCTTCTTGTAATGGGTTGGTTGTTTTTTGTCAGGTGTGCAGTTAACAATTTTTTTTATAATAGTTGCATATTTTGCTTGACCGGTTAAAATCTTGGTTGTATTTGTGTATTCATATATGTGTTGTTTGTTTATTTTTCTTAATCTGATGTGTTGGCTGTTTTTATAGTCAAACGTGTAGCTATTCTTCCTCCTTTTAGCTTATTTCGTGTGTGTGTGTGTGTGTGTGTGTGTGTGTGTGTGTGTGTGTGTGTGTGTGTTTTTAAAATATTTTTTCCTCCAAGTGGAGTGTTAGATATTTTTACAGCCAAACATGTAGCTGTTGGGGCTTCATTTTAGCATACACTGGCCGGGCGTTACGAGCGCGGCGTATCTGGCGTTGCTTTGCTCAGCGTGTTGCCAGCCACGGTGGGGGCCCCGGTAGACTAAAACACTGCAGATGGAAAGGCGTCCCTTCACTCCCTTCTACAGCTTTCGTTATGTTAAAAAAAGTTATGGGTTAAGAGAAACTCTTTTTTTCGTATTTTTAAGAGACCTTTGGGCTTGGAATGCCTCCATTTGCTCCCTTTTTAAGAAAAGCTTTGTTTTTGTTAGGTAGCCCTATATTTTTTTTTTGTATTTTTATTTTTTTAAAACATTTGAGATTGGAATGCCTTCTTTCTTTAGCCTTCGTTTTTGTTATGATTTTTTGTTTTGTTGAAATACCTTCCTCACCTTTTTTATATTTATTTTATGAGACCTGGCTTTTTTGTGTGTATTTTATGACATTGCAGACTTAGCGCCTTTTTCGCCATCCTTAACCTTCATTACTAAAAAATAATTGTTTAGACTTTAGAGCCCTTCAAGGGATATTGCAGATGAAAATCTTTGCTCAAGTCCTTTTCTAATCATTGGTTTGTGTTGTGATTTTAATGAGATTGAATTTCTTTGTATTCTGTGGAACATTGCAGATTGGAATGACCCCCTTCTTGCTTCCTTCATTAGCGTTTGTAGGCGAAAAAATAATGCTATATTTTTTTTTTCATTTTTACGAGACGTGTGTTGCATTCATTACTCGGCCCCCTCGGCGTGTGTTTAGAGTGGAAAGCGTCGTGTGGGTTCGTTTTCTTCTTTTAGACTCTCACGGGGAGTACTGCGTCCTTTTAAGCCGAGAATTCCTACAAAGGTTTAAAAAGATTGTGTGTGTGTGTGTGTGTGTGTGTGTGTGTGTGTGTGTGTGTGTGTGTGTGTGTGTGTGTGTGCCCACACTACAGAATGGACATCAACTTGCTAGAATCAGTTCAGAGGAGGATGACCAAGATGATTCAGGGGCTGAGGAACCTCCCATATCAAAATAGGCTGAAACATCTAAACTTACATTCACTAGAGAGACGAAGAGTGCGGGGAAATCTGATAGAAGTATTCAAATGGGTCAAGCTTTACAACAAAGGCGATATAAGTAAAGTACTGAGAATCAGCCAGCAGGATAGAACTTGTAGTAATGGATTTAAATTTGAAAAGTATAGATTTAGGAGAGATATAGGCAAGCATTGGTTTAGTAATAGGGTGGTGGGGGAATGGAATAGACTCAGCAATCACATAGTTAGTGCAGGGACGATAGCTTGTTTTAAGAGTAGACTGGATAGCTACATGGACGAGGACGACAGGTGGCAGTGAGGTGTGGGTGCAGTAAGGTGACGGGGTACTGGTGCGTGCCTAGTTCCGCCGGTATAACGAGGATCAAGCCTTTACCTGTAACCCCTGTAACTACACCTCACCCATCGTGAGTAGTGGGGGGGATTCTGGAGCTGCCCTGTGTAGGCCACCCGGCCTCTTGCAGTTTCCCTATGTTCTTATGTTCTTGTGTGTGTGTGTGTGTGTGTGTGTGTGTGTGTGTGTGTGTGTGTGTGTGTGTGTGTGTGTGTGTGTTTACTTTCTTTAAGTTTTTTAGAGCTTAAAATACTTTTATCATTATTTCTTTACTTTAGTTGCCCATATTTTTTGTTTTAGTCGGTGTGGGAGGAAGGGTAGAGGGTAGAAATAGGGCTAGGTGAAGGAAAGGGGAAACTGGGAGGGGAAAAGGAGAACAGAGGGTAGAGGACGAGGTGAAGTAGAGGGAAGGAGCGGAGGTAAGGGAATGAAAGTGATTATGAGCGAACTAGGAAGGAAGGGTATTATAGTCGCCACATCCCTTTCTCTCTTCCATTCCCCCTTTGATTCCTCCTTTACCTCTTGACCAACCTCTTATCTCAACCTTCCTCACCTCCTCGCCTTCCCTCTTCAGAAAAGTGAGTTCTTGTATTCAGCAGTTTTTAGTTCACTTCATTTTTTTTTTATTCTGCTTCCACTTTATATATTTTTTCAAGAAGTCAAAATAATCTGTTACTTTGTTCTTATGTAACGTTAATATTCTTTTCTATCTATTTCCTTTTTCCTTTTGGCCAGTGTTGTTATAAATATATAAAAAAAACTTAACCTACCTTAATATTTTCTTCATATTCAGCGCTGAAAAAACTGAGGCATATTAATCATCCTTAGTCTGAGAGAGAGAGAGAGAGAGAGAGAGAGAGAGAGAGAGAGAGAGAGAGAGAGAGTTCTTGTCAGGCTCATTTAGAATTTTGTGGCTCTTGTTGGTGCTGTGTTGTTTGTAGGCGGCGTTCACTTGCCTCTTGGCGCTTGCTTTTAATAGGGAGAAGGCTGGGAAGAGGACGGGGGAAGGGAGAGAGTAGGAGAAATGGGGAAACACTCTTACTAACCGAAGGGGAATGGGAGAGATAAAAGGGGGAGGAGGAGAAAAGGCCTACTAAAAGGAATGTTGAGAGAGAGAGAGAGAGAGAGAGAGAGAGAGAGAGAGAGAGAGAGAGAGAGAGAGAGAGAGAGAGAGAGAGAAAATTAGAACAAGGCAAGGGATCGGAAGGGAAAGAGGGAACAAGGGAACGAAGTAGAGGGGAAAGGGAAGGACGGAAGGCAGGAAGGAAGGTTGGTTGAGACGTGAGAAGGGAAACATTGAGAGTAAAGGAAAGGGGAGGGAAGGGAAGGAGTGTTGAGAAAAAGTGAAAAGAAAACATGAGGAAGAGAAAGAAGGAAGAAAAAAGGTACTGCGTTGAAGTCTTGAATAGGAAGGGATGCAGGAAAGTGAACGAGGAAGGAAGGGTAGGGGATAAGGGGAAAGAGAAGGAAGGAAAGAAGGTCGAGACGTGAGAGTAAGGGAAAGGAAGGAATGTTGAGAAAACGTGAAAAGAAAACATGAGGAAGAGAAAGAAGGAAAAAAAATGTTACTGCGTTGAAGTCTTGAATAGGAAGGGACGCGGGAAAGTGAAAGAGGAAGGAAGGGTAGGGGATAAGGGGAAGATGAGAGAATAGAGAAGATTGTGAAGTGAAAAGAAAATGGGAAGCCGGAGGAATTGAAGGTGGGGAGGGGAGAAGCGGAGGGAAGGGAAGGTACTGCCGTGTTTTCGTCGTTCACCTTTAACCCGGTAGCAGCGATGGGCCAAATTTGTGGCTTTACCGTGTACCAGCGACGGGCCAAATTTTTGCCATGATATAAACCCCCCCCAAAATAGATGATGCATAAACTGATCACAAATGCGTTGATATATGTTATAAAATGGTTTGCGTAAGTGGTGATTCTCACTATTTTGCTTAGATGGGCCTTTAACCTAACCTAACCTAACCTAAGAAACATGACCCCCGCAGCTACCGGGTTAAGGAAATATCAAAGGACAGGTCGAGGGAGGTTGGCATATGGTTGTCCTGGTACCAGTGACACTAGGAGCAGCAGTAAAAATAGTAGCAGTAGTAGTAGGAGTAGTAGTAGTAGGAGTATGATGAGTTCCAGTGAGAGTTGGTAGTGGTAGCAGTGTTGGCAGTTATGTTAGGTGGTAGTGGGGATGGTGTTGATGGTGTTGGTGGTGCATCTCCAGACACCTGTAAACTCGGCTCACCTGGTAATGAGGGCACGGCTGAGCTATTTCTAACTGCTAATAGGGTTGTCGGATGCCTTCAGAGAGAGAGAGAGAGATTTTTTTTTATATATTTTTCTTTTACATTTTTAACCGTAGTAATAATGTCTGTTTTCTCTGTTCCTCCGTGCTCCAAGTTTATTCTCCTCCCTGTAACCTTTCTTTTTTTTTTTTTCGCTTAACTTTTACCATCACTACTTTTTTCAGTGCAAGTTTTCTCGTTTAAGTTTCATCTGACCGTTTTTTCTCTCTCTCTCTCTCTCTCTCTCTCTCTCTCTCTCTCTCTCTCTCTCTCTCTCTCGTAGGTTCTCATTATCGTGTTTTTCTCTATTTTTTTCTTCCTCCGTGCATGTTTTTTTCCTTGTATGTGTTTATTCGTGTATAGATTTTTCCTGCATGTGCGATTTTCTTCCTTATAAGTTGTCTCATGTGTACGTGTTTTCTCCCGTGTACGTAGGTTTACTTTTGTGTACGTTTTTTATTTTCTCCATGTGGGTTCTCTCCATGCACGTCTTTCCTCCATGTAGATTGTCTCCTTCCCTCTTCTCTCTGAAGCGAGTTTAATGGCGGAGGGAGGAAAAAAAAGTTTGTTTCCTTAGGCATTAGGCGTGTGGCACTGGGTGGGGGAGGAGGAGGAGAAGGAGGAGGAGGGGAAATGGGTGAATTAGGGGAAACGTAAGAAGAAGACGTGAAGGTGAGGGGGGAGAGGAGGAGAAGAAGGAAGAGGTGAAATGGATGAATTATGGAAGACGGAAGAAGTGGACGTGAAGGAAGGGAAGGTGAGGGGAAGATGAGCAGAGGAAGGAAGAGGTGAAATGGATGAATTATGGGAGATAGAAGAAGGGGACGTGAAGGAAGGGAAGGTGAGGGGGAGAGGAAGGAAGAGGTGAAATGGATGAATTATGGGAGACGGAAGAAGGGGACGTGAAGGAAGGGAAGGTGAGGGGAAGATGAGCAGAGGAAGGAAGAGGTGAAATGGATGAATTATGGGAGATAGAAGAAGGGGACGTGAAGGAAGGGAAGGTGAGCGGGAGAGGAAGGAAGAGGTGAAATGGATGAATTATGGGAGATAGAAGAAGGGGACGTGAAGGAAGGGAAGGTGAGCGGGAGAGGAAGGAAGAGGTGAAATGGATGAATTATGGGAGATAGAAAAAGGGGACATGAAGGTGAGGGGGAGAGGAAGGAAGAGGTGAAATGGATGAATTATGGGAGACGGAAGAAGGGAAGGTGAGGGGAAGAGGAAGAGGGCTGAGGAGGGAAGGAGAAGGGAAGGGAAAACGATAAAGCTTAAATGAAGAAATGAATGAGAGAAAAGGAAACAGGAAAGTGAAGGAGGGTGGAGGGAAAAAGGAAGGGTAAAAATGAGCGAGAAAGGGACTAGGGGACACGGAAACAAGGGTGAATGAAGGAAGGAGGGGACAAATAGGGAGGAGAGAAGAATATCGTCACCTTCATAAACAAACCGCTTAAGTCATTATTTTCTACTTTACAGGAAATCAGAAAAGAACTGTCATTATCTTATTTGACTTAAAATTTAGGCAGAAATGAAAAGGCCAATTCTAGAACACTCAAACCCGGAATGACGAGGGCAACTATATAGAAATGAGCGTCACATGATGAAAAATTGATGTAAACAAAAACCTGGAAATCACTGAAAAATGACTTAGGCGATTATTTTATGAGGGTGACGATATTGGAGAAAAAAAAATCTACCAAGGAGGAGATGAGAGAGAAAAAGGAAGACACGTTTAACGAAATAAAATGACAAATTGAAGAGGCGAAAGGATGAGAAGAAATAAGTACAGGAAGATAAAATATATGAAGGGATGATGAGAGGGGAGGAGTTGAGGAAGGAAGAGAGACGAAGAGTAGGAAGGAGGAAGGAAGAGGAAGGGGAATGACCTCAGTAACCCAGCACACGGTTTTCCTCTTGGCGCCGACCTCCTGACCTGCCCCGTTGTGTGTGTGTGTGTGTGTGTGTGTGTGTGTGTGTGTGTGTGTGTGTGTGTGTGTGAAAAATAGAAAAGGATGTGGTAGGAGAAGAAAATGAATAAAAAACTGAGAATGAAAATGGAAGAAAAGGGAAGGAAGAAAACGACGACAACAGCCTCAGTGACATTTAAATCTCTTCAACATTTTCCTCGTAAGCTTCTCTTCCCTTTAATTAAGGAGCCTCACCTGCCACCCTTTGCCTTTGATCTCTCTCTCT
Source organism: Eriocheir sinensis (assembly GCF_024679095.1). Lineage (NCBI taxonomy): Eukaryota > Metazoa > Arthropoda > Malacostraca > Decapoda > Varunidae > Eriocheir > Eriocheir sinensis. The sequence continues at coordinate 1,055,466 of NC_066541.1, read as the reverse complement.
CTCTCTCTCTCTCTCTCTCTCTCTCTGTCACACACACACACACACACACACACACACACATGGGAAATCAGAGTTGGATGGAGGACGGAAAGACCTGATTTATATTTTTGGAGACTGGGAGGAGGAGGAGGAGGTGGAGAATGATGTTGATGGTAAGAAGAGGCTTGCAGGAGGAAGGGAAGAAAATGAATATAAGGAAGAAAAGGCGAGTGGGAGGAAAGAAGTGATTGGAGGAAACTTGAAGGTTTTCCCGCGACCTTATAAGAACTCATCTTCTCCAGTGATTGCAGGGAGAGAGAGAGAGAGAGAGAGAGAGAGAGAGAATGGATTTCATGGTATTTTTATTGTCAACATAATGCGGCGTCCTCTCTCTCTCTCTCTCTCTCTCTCTCTCTCTCTCTCTCTCTCTCTCTCTCTCTCTCTCTCTCTATCGACCCGTCATCTTTAAAACTCATTCTATAGAGCGGCAGTGAAAGCGCGCGCGCGCGCATACACACACACACACACACACACACACACACACACACACACACACACACACACACACACACACACACACACACACACACACACCGTAATGCAGCGGTTAGTGCGTTCGCCTCACATTCAAGAGGTCCTGGGTTCGGTTCCTCTGAGGACATGAGACGGATGGGCAGTATCCTTTAATCCGCGCCCCCTGTCCACCCAGCAGTGAATGGGTACCGGCCCGGGTGTCAGTCAAGGGTTGTTCCGCCTCCCGGGTGTGTGTAGGTGTGAGGTTTCAGCCGTACCCAGTGATCCGTCACTTAATGAGCCACAAGCTTATTCGTGGAAAGTACTGCCTGGTGATCGCAAATCTGTTGCGTAGTCAAACCATAATGAATTACTCCTATAGTGATGACTGTCTCGCGAGAGAGTACATTAACTCAACAGTATGTAGTGTTCGGGCGTTTTTTTTTTTTTTTTTTTCACCTGTGTGCGCTCTCTCTCTCTCTCTCTCTCTCTCTCTCTCTCTCTCTCTCTCTCTCTCTCTCTCTCTCTCTCTCTCTCTCTCTCTCTCTCTCTCTCTCTCTCTCTCTCTCTCTCTCTCTCTCTTTCTCTCTCTCTCTCTCTCTCTCTCTCTCTCTCTCTCTCTCTCTCTCTCTCTCTCTCTCTCTCTCTCTCTCTCTCTCTCTCTCTCTCTCTCTCTGTGTTGACAGTTGTACGGTTCCCTTAATGGTGCCACACGTATGTTTTCTCCTTCTCCCACTACGGTTCCCTTGATGGTGCCACACGTATGTTTTCTCCTTCTCCCACTACGGTTCCCTTAATGGTGCCACACATATGTTTTCTCCTTCTCCCACTACGGTTCCCTTAATGGTGCCACACGTATGTTTTCTCCTTCTCCCACTACGGTTCCCTTGATGGTGCCACACGTATGTTTTCTCCTTCTCCCACTACGGTTCCCTTGATGGTGCCACACGTATGTTTTCTCCTTCTCCCACTACGGTTCCCTTGATGGTGCCACACGTATGTTTTCTTTTCTCCTTCTCCCATCCTCGCTTTCCTTACATGACAACCCTTTTATAAATCAGATATTTTTTGTCGTTATTTGATATAGTGAATTGTTACATGATCTTGTTTTCCACATGGCTTCCTTTTCGTACTCCTCATCATTTATAATTTCTTGTGGGGTATTGATGTATATAGGTCAAAACATTTTTTTTTCTTCTATTTTCCTTTTGTTCGGTAAGGGAGACAGTTTTTCTTCGTGGGCTTCACTTCCCTTTCACTTTTCATCGTATCTGTTTATGTCAGTTCTTTTTCCTCTTTCCAAGCCGCATTTGGCATTTCCTTTTTATTTTCTTTACATTTTCGTTTTTCTCTTGTGTTTGTTCTTTCGGGAGTTTAGGAATGTTTGAGTGGTGCTTTTTTTGCCGAGTCTGGTGCTGAAGTTTGTGTGGTGGTGTGTTAACTTAGAGGCGGAGGAGGAGGAGGAGGAGGAAGAGGAAGAGGAGGGAAGGAGAGTTAAAAGGACTGACTGATATGAGAAGAAAGGAAGACAATAACAAGTGAGGAGGAGGAGAAATGTTGAAGAAAAAGGAAGAGAAAGAAAGGTGCTTGAAGGATTGACCGATAGGAAGGAAGAAGGGAGCGAAAACAAGAAGAGGAGGAGGAGGAGAGGAATGGAGGGTAGGAGAGAGTTAAAAGGACTGACTGATTTGAGAAGAAAGGAAGACAAGGGAGGAGGAGGAGAAATGTTGAAGAGAAAGAAAGGTACTCGAAGGAAGGAAAGAAGAAGGGAGCGAAAACAAGAAGAGGAGGAGGAGGAGAGGAATGGAGGGAGTGTCTGGAGATGGAAGAAGTGTGTTGAGTCTGGCAAGTTTTTTTTTATCTTTCTTTTGTTCTCCTCCTCTTCTTCTTCCTCCTCCCCCCGCACATCTTCCGTTTTCTGTCATTTTCTCATCATATTAACTTTAATTTTCCCTTGACCTTTATCTTCACCCCGTCTCTCTCTCTCTCTCTCTCTCTCTCTCTCTCTCTCTCTCTCTCTCTCTCTCTCTCTCTCTCTCTCTCTCCAACGTGACCTTTAAAACGATTTAATTTGGTTTTTAGAGTAATTTCGTCTAATTCTCTCTCTCTCTCTCTCTCTCTCTCTCTCTCTCTCTCTCTCTCTCTCTCTCTCTCTCTCTCTCTCTCTCTCTCTCTCGTTTTCCCTCTTCCTCGGCTCCCCGGCGAGGGTTTGAAGGGAAGTCGCCTCATTAAAGACGTCCCTTACCTCTTTTCCCTCTTCCTCCCCTCTTCCTCTTCCTTTCCATCTCCTTTTATACCTTTCCTTCTTCTCTACCCCTCCCCTTCCTTCTTCCTCGGTAGTCTTGCCAAAACTTTAACTATTTCTGTCTTTGTGTATCTGCTTTTATGATTATGTCTGTCGCTGTATCTATCTATCTATCATGTATCTATCTTATGTGTCTATTTTTGTATCCTTAACGATCTAGTACATAACCATACTTATCAGAGTATTAAAGTTTTATCTGTGGTTATGATGTATATTTTCGAGTAATGAGAAAAGCACCCCCCCCCCCCCACACACACACACAGGTATACATTAGTAATCATACTCCTCCTTTAAAGGTGATAGCCATCCGCTGCCCAGGTAGCCTCACATCGCCTCGCCTTGCCTTACCTGGTCTTTCCCTCACTGATTTATTCGCTCTTATTTCTTCTTGAGTCTTCATAAATATGCTAATCCTCTCGTCCTCTCCTGGTATTATATATTTAGTTGCAGAGTCATGTAATTTGAATCTAGTACTTCGTTTTTTCTTTCTTTCATCGGTGTTTGTCTTTATAAAACACGATTTAGTGTATGTTTTTTGGTGGTATTTTAGGTGTCAAATTGTGTTGTCATTTAATTTGTTTATTTCTTACTTTGTTTACCATTGTTTAATTTTCAATAGGCTACTAACCCATTTTCTTCTTACCTTTATGCCGTCCACCCTACCTTACCTACCTTAACTTACCTTATTCTTACTAAGCATTTCTTCTTATATTCCTTCATAATCATTCCTATTTTTTTTTTTTTTTTTACCTTCTTTCCCATGCTTTACCTACTTCACCTTTAAGTTTATCTTTCCTGACCTCTACCCTCCGACTTACCTAATCGCACTTGGCCATACCATTTCTCACTTGGACTTCCTGACGTTAATTAAACGTAACCTGACCTGACCTGACCTGGAGAGTGAACCGGGTCAGGTCATCTGGAACTACCTACCTTTTCCCTTCCTTCAACCTCCTTCCTCTTCCCTCCCCTCCCCTCGTTTTTCCTTTCCCTTCCCTTCCTTTCGACCGTAGGTAAGTAGGTGTCGCCTCACTGCCTATGGTAATGTGTGTGTGTGTGTGTGTGTGTGTGTGTGTGTGTGTGTGTGTGTGTGTTATATCGTTGTTCCCTGCATCCTGTGTCTCGCTTTCTCGTGATTAATGTCTATCTGTCGGTCTTAAGTGACAACCTTACATCTCTCTTTTGACATGAGTGACGCCTCCCCTCCCACCCATCCAGGTTCTTCCCCTCACCCTCACCCCGTCATCATCAGCCTCCCCTCTCCTCATTTCCTTATTTCCTCTGTTCCTCTTCTCTCCATCTCTCCATCTACTCCTACCTCTTCCTAACCTTCCTCTGTCTTTATCATTATCTTCTTCCCATCACTTCTTCATCTTTCCTCTTCTCATTCCCTTTATTTCCTTTCTATTCACCTATCTATCTACCCTCACCTCTTCTTATCCTTCCTCTGTCTTTATCATTATCTTCTTCCCATCACTCCTTCATCTTTCCTCTTCTCATTCCCTTTACTTTTCTTTCTATTCACCTATCTATCTACCCTCACCTCTTCTTAACCCGGTAGCCGCGGGGATCATGTTTCTTAAAGGCCCCGCTAAGCGAGAAAAATGAGAAAAATCACCATTCACGCAAACCATTTCATAATGTATATCAACGCATTTGTGATCAGTTTATGCATCATCTAGTTTTTGGGGGTTATAGCAGGGGAAAAATTTGGCCCGTCGCTGATACACGGTAAAGCCACAAATTTGGCCCGTCGCTGGTACACAGTAAAGCCACAAATTTGGCCCGTCGGTAGTACACAGTAAAGCCACAAATTTGGCCCGTCGGTAGTACACAGTAAAGCCACAAATTTGGCCCGTCGGTAGTACACAGTAAAGCCACAAATTTGGCCCGTCGGTAGTACACAGTAAAGCCACAAATTTGGCCCGTCGCTGGTACACGGTAAAGCCACAAATTTGGCCCGTCGCTGGTACACGGTAAAGCCACAAATTTGGCCCGTCGCTGGTACACGGTAAAGCCACAAATTTGGCCCGTCGCTGGTACACGGTAAAGCCACAAATTTGGCCCGTCGCTGGTACCGGGTTAACCTTCCTATGCTTTTCTCATTATCTTCCCATCACTCCTTTCTCTCTCCTTATTCCCTTTATTTCCTTTCTATTTACCTATCTCTACCCTCACCTCTTCCTAACCTCCCTCTGTCTCCCTCATTATCTTCTTCCTCTTCCTCATCAACTTCCCCTCACCCTCATTTTCTATTTCCGGTCGTCATGCTTACTTTTCCGGTCTCATCTTTTAATCTTTACTTATTTCATTTTTTGGGGGGTTCGTTTTCTTCCCCTCGTTCTTACTTTGTCAACCCTTACCCTTGTTTCCCATTTTCCTTTTTTTTCGCCTCGTTTCTTCCTGTCTCATCATCTTATTCTCTCCCCTTTCTCCCTTCATTCTTACCTCATGTACACCTTCCCTCATTTCATATTTCCTCGTGCTAGCCTCATCTCTTTCCATCTCTCCTGTATCGTCGCCCTCATACTTTTTGTCTTCTTCCCCTTCCCCTCATATCCATCCCTTCCCCTCTCATCCACTCATCCAACCCTTCCCCTCTGTTCCTTCTATTTCCTTTCTTCTCCTGTATAATCCCTTTCCAACGTCTCTCTCTCTCTCTCTCTCTCTCTCTCTCTCTCTCTCTCTCTCTCTCTCTCTCTCTCTCTCTCTCTCTCTCACAGGTAGGTTCATCTGTATTACTAATTAATGCGTTACCTGTGTTTACCTTTGAATATTGCGACGAAATCTTCATCCCTGATACTGGAGGAGGAGGAGGAGAAGGAGGAGGAGGAGGAGAAGGAGGAGGAAAACATATTAGTAACCGCTATTGGCCATTAACCTTATTTTTGTCGGAGAAAATAAGAATGTTTTTGGAAGTTTACGAGATCGACAGTAATTATTAACGCTGTAAATAATGAGAAAGAAAAAAATGATACTTGAGAGCCAGAAGAAGAAGACGAAGAAGAAAACTGATGAATAAAAAAATAAAAAAAAACTGAATGCAAAAGGAAATTAAGAATAAAATTATAACTAAGGAATAGGAAAGGAAGCGTTACGTAAATGCATGAAAGTGAAATGTGAAGACGATCATATTCCTTCCCGCATTTCAGGCTTCGATCGGAGGTCACATTCAAGGTCGAAGGTTGAATATTGGTCGGCCATTAATTCCTGGCGTGGAGGGAGGGAGGGAAGGAAGGAAGGAAGGAAAGAAAATAACGAGGGAGGGGAAGAAAGAAGGAAGGATAGATGGATGGATCGATAGAGGGAAGCAAGAAAGCAAGGCAGGAAGGAAGGAAGGAAAGAAAATAACGAGGGAGGGGAAGAAAGAAGGAAGGATAGATGGATGGATCGATAGAGGGAAGCAAGAAAGCAAGGCAGGAAGGAAGAAAGAAAGAAAATGAGCGAGGAAGAGAGGAATGAGAGAGAACTGTTGAAAGAAAGAACGAGGAAGGGATAAATGTAGGAAGGAAGGAGTGATGAAGTTGATGGAGGAGGCAAGGGAGGAAAAAAATGAAAAAGTTGCATTAGATCATGTTTAGTAATAGTCGTAGTAACAGCACCAGCAGCAGTAGTAGTAGTAGTAGTAATAGTAGTAGTAATTGTAGTAGTAGTAGTAACAAACATTGCAATATTGATATCCTCGTTAGCGTGCTGGTGATGGCAGTGGCGCTGGTGGTGAAGGGAATGTATGTAGTCGATAAGCTCACGTTATTAAGGGAGGGCATGGATGGGAGGGGAGAGGGGGAGTGAAGGCGAGGGAAACCTTTTAGGGACTGGGGTTGGGGTGATCGAATAACTGTTAATGCTCCCCTCTTCCATTCCTCTCCACCTCTTCCTTCTCCTTCACCTCTTCCCCTCTTTTCTTCCCCTTTCCGTGTTTATCTCTCCCCATATCTAACGCTGTGATTTTTACCTCGTGTGTGTGTGTGTGTGTGTGTGTGTGTGTGTGTGTGTAACTGAAGCTGCGGGGAGGAATCAAGTATCATCTGGCCTTGGGGTGGAAAGATAGGGAGGAGGAGAAGGACTGTTGGAGAAGAAAATACCTCCTTGTGCTGAGGAGAGAGAGAAGGGGTGGAGGGAGAATATGAGGAAGGGAGAGACGGAGAGACGAGGAGGGAGGGAGGATAGGGAAGGGGGGAGGGGAATCATGGCGTAAGAGTGAGGGAGATAAAAAAAAGGGAGGAGGAGAGTGGTGTAGGTGAAAATACTGTTAAAATGTTGTGTCGGGGAGGAATGGGAGTGTGTGGGGATGTTAAGGAGAGAGAGAGAGAGAGAGAGAGAGAGCGAGAGCGAGAGCGAGAGCGAGAGCGGAGTGTGTTTGCATGAGGAAAGGAGGTTAAAGGGAGGGAGGGAGAAGCGGAATGGAGGGAAGGTTTATATTTGTTTGAGGAGAGAAGCTTACAGTGAGAGAGAGAGAGAGAGAGAGAGAGAGAGAGAGAGAGTGAAGAAGAGCTGTGGTAAAGGAAATTAAAAACTTTAGGGAAGGGAGAGTTTACGAGAGAGAGAGAGAGAGAGAGAGAGAGAGAGAGAGAGAGAGAGAGAGAGAGAGAGAGAGAGAGAGAGAGAGAGAGAGAGAATAACATCTGGATATGGATGTATATAGAGTACGGAGTTGAATGTTGAGTGTAATATATGGGAAGTACTAAATCCCATGTGGTTGAAGTGGAGGACGGTAGAGGAGGAGGTGGAGGAGGAGAAGTAGATAGTAGACATATATAGGGGGAGAACCATGAGAAGGATGTGATGATGACGATGCAGGAGGAGGAGGAGGAGGAGGAGGAGGAGGAGGCCCCTTTAGGAGTGGTTGGGCTGGTGTGTTAAATAAATACAATGATTAATCTCGTTTCTGAGCCCGCAATATGACTCGTACTCTCTCTCTCTCTCTCTCTCTCTCTCTCTCTCTCTCTCTCTCTCTCTCTCTCTCTCTCTCTCTCTCTCTCTCTCTCTCACACACACACACACACACACACACACACACACACACACACACACACACACACACACACACACACACAGAGAGAGAGAGAGAGAGAGAGAGAGAGAGAGAGAGAGAGAGAGAGAGAGAGAGAGAGAGAGAGAGAGAGAGAGAGGTTGCAACGCTATAGCTCCCCTGTGGATACTCTCCCCAAGGTGGTGTTAGCCTAGTCTTCCCCTTCCACACTGCTCCATCTCTCCTCCTCCGGTTAATGACTTTTCCCACCTCCCTTTAACACTCCAACCCTGGAACTTGCAATCTCCTCTCGTCCTCAGCTCTCCACCTCTCCTCACCCTCCTTAACTCTACCTTCTTTCATCCTCACACGTAACCTCCCCAGCTCCCCACCTCTTCTCCCCCACCCTCTTCACATCCCCACATACTTAACCTCCCCACTTCTTTCCCCACCCTCTTCACATCCCCACATACTTAACCTCCCCACTTACCTCCTCTGTTCCGCACCTCTTCTCTCCCCACCCTCCTCACATCCCCACATACTTAACCTCCCCACTTACCTCCCCTGTTCCCCACCTCTTCTCTCCCCACCCTCCTCACATCCCCACATACTTAACCTCCCCACTTACCTCACCAACTCCCCACCTCTTCACCTCCCCAACCTCACATCCCCCCACACATGTAACCTCCCCACATACCTCCTCATCTGTCAACCTGTACCTCGTGTCTGTATATCCCCACTTCAAAATTGCACACTCCTCACCTCCCCACTTGTGACTACCCAACCCAGTGCTTCAATTCACATCTCCCCCGTCTTTGTCGTAGAGCGAGTTTAAAAATGGTTGCTTCTAATTCCTCCTCATTCTCTCTCTCTCTCTCTCTCTCTCTCTCTCTCTCTCTCTTCACCCCCGTTCCATAATATATATACACGAAATCAATGAATAAATAAATCAGGTTTCATTTCAAGCCCCCCATCTATAGTTTTTTTTACCTGTGTTTCTTAATATTTATCTTTCGGTAAATGAATAATAAATAATGAAGATGGATATGTAGATGATTAAAATATATATTACATCTGTCTATGATTAAAGAGACAGGTGAAAATGAATGTCCGCTCCTCTATCACGTTTTTTGTAAGGTTATCTCGACGTGTTTATGTGTGCCAAAAAAAAAAAAAAGTGATCATGTTTATTTTTAGTGGTGATGACAACACTTCTTTGATGTGCTATTTCTGGCGCGTCTTCAAGGGAATGTTTTTTCTTTCTATTTTTTTTACACTCGCGTGAAAACCTAATTTCCTGTTTTTTTTTTACCTTCAAGCAGATGTTCAAAGCGAGGTTCTTGGTTTTAATTTGTTTTCCTTTTCTTTTCAGGTGAGGACGTTACCTGTTCAGTCCGCCAGGTGTGCGGCTGTAAAGGTAAGTTGTAGTTTGGTTCTTAGTTTAGAAGTTGTGATGCAGTTTTTATGCTAGTGGTTGTGATGAAGTGAATAAAGTTGAATAAAATGTCGATTGGTGTGGAAAGGACGTGGAGAGGGGTTGTATAAGCGGGTAGTGATGTTGATAGAATGGTGTGTGTGTGTGTGGGGGGGGGGGGGGGGCATGTGTGGAGACCGCTGGGATCTGATGAGCGATGTGGGTGTTGAGTTGATGTATCACTGTCTTGGGTGTTGTTAGGTGTGGAGAGGACCTTGTTGGTGCGTTGTAAGGGAAGATGTGAGTGTTGAGAGGAGAGGAAAGGGACATGTAAACAGTGCTGTGGGTCGTAAGTTGATGTGTCAGATATCTTGGGTGTTCATGGGTGTGGAGAGGGATGTGGGTGCGTGGGAAGGTAAGGTGTGGAGGGGTTAGGCATCGTAAGTGGTGAGGATGTGGAGAGGAGAGAGGGGGACATGAGTAGCGATGTGGGTGTTGTGAGGTGGTGTCATATCTTGGGTGTTGATGGGTGTGGAGAGGGATGTGGGTGCGTGGGAAGGTAAGGTGTGGAGGGGTTTGGCAGTGTAGCTGTGGGTGTGGGTGAGACCGGTGTATGGATGTGAGAATGGAAAACCGGTTGTGTTGCGTGGATGCTCGGGGAGTGCATAAAGTGGAAGGGGTGGAGTATGTGTGGGTGTGGAAGGGTTAAGATATGTGGATGTGGATGTGACCGGTAGCTATGTGGAAGGTTATGTTGGTGGAGTTTGAGAAGAGTGGACTTGGTTGGCATATGATGATGTGGAAAAAGTGGAATATTATTACTGTTGGTGGGGTGAAAAGGTAAGTAAGTAGAGAGGTGGAAGAGAGAGGTGGTGCAATAAGTGTGGAGACGAGGTGGTGATGTAATACGGGCGTGGGTAGCCGGTGGATGGAGTGGACGGGAAGTGGGGACTGTGTGTGTGTGTGTGTGTGTGTGTGTGTGTGTGTGTGTGTGTGTGTGTGTGTGTGTAGGCGGTGGAGTATGAAGCAGAAGTGGTAAAGTGTGTCTGTGTGTGGTTGGGTCGAATTAGTTAGTGAAAGAAGTGTGTGTGTGTATGTGTGTGTTTGTGTGGGGGTGGTTGGGGTGGCCGGGGAGGGAGGGAGGGGGCTGGTAATGGTTAATGGTGTGGCCTCATTCCTCTATTAAAGGAACGAGACGGTCTCAACCAACCTCACCCTTGCCTCACCCACTCACCCTCGACCCCCAGATGGCTGACCCACGAACCTCTCCCCCTCCACCACCCACGCTTAATTGGAAGGAAGGGGGAAGGGAGGGAGGTAAGGGGAGAGGGGGAGGAGGCAAAATTGATGGAGTGCAGCTGAAACTAACTAAACATGATGTAATTTAATCAGGTCTCCAATTAGGTAGGTATGCAATAACTACCTAACACGTGAATAGTAGTTGTAGTTGTAGTAGTAGTAGTAGTAGTAGTGTTGGTGGTGGTGGTACCCTATTGATCCCTCAGGAAAGCGAATGATAATAAAATGACTAATAGTAGCAATAGAATAAAAAGAAGGATAATAAAGACAGAATAGAGGCAAGGGGAAGGAAGAAGGAAGAGGTGGGAGGAAGTAATCGACAGTGCCATGACTCTTGAATGCAGCTCGTAGGAGGAGGAAGAGGAGGAGCAAAGGGGCGGGCCAGACGTCAGTTCGTTCGAGAGTGAGGAAGGAGGAGGAAGGAGGGGGAGAGTTAAAGGTTGGATGTGCGCCAGCTGATAATGTAAGATAGACCAACATTTCACTCCTCGTATCCAGGTAACTTACGTGGTTATTACAGGCCAGGAAGTAAGGGGGAAGAGAAGAGGGGAAGGAAGGGAGATGACAAGGGGAAAGGACGAGAAAGATCGAATGGTGGAGAATGGGGAGGTTAGTGAAAGGGAGGGTAGATGGAAAGTGAGAGAAGAGGAAGGGGAAGGAAGTGAATGAAAAGAAGTGAGTGAGTGAAAGTGAGGGGAGGAGGAGGGTAAGAGAGAAGAGGGGAAGGGAGGGAGATGATAAAAGGGAAAAGGGAGAAAGATAGAAAATGGGGAGTGTATTGCAAGGGAAGGGAAGATTAAAAAAGGAGAAAAGTAAGGAAAGAAATCAATGAAAAGAAGAGGAAGTGAAGTTGCATGAATTTTATGAATAGGAAGAAGAGGGGGTGAAGAGAAGAGGAGGAGGAGGAGAAGGGGGAAGAGAAGAGGGGAAGGGAGGCAAATGATAACGAGGAAATGAATGAAAAAGAAGGGTAGAGAACGTTTCGGATAATGCAAGGAAGAGGGAGAGGCAAAAAAGAGAATGGGAAGGAGAAGGAAGCGAATGAAAATAAGAGAATGAACGGGCATGGATGAATGAAGGAAGGGTGGAAGTGAGGGGAAAAGGGGGTGGGGAGGAGAAGGGGGAGAGGAGGAATAGACTGAAGAAGGGGGAGCGATTTATGGGATATAACGAGGGTGAAGGGAGAGAGAGGAAAGGAAGGACAAGTGAGAAAAGGGGAGAAGAGACACTTGGACAAAAGGGAGAAGGAAATATTGTATGGAGAGGATGAGGAAGAGGGTGAGAGAAGGGAGAGAGAGAAAGGATTGGGATACGGGAGGGAGGTCAGGGGTGGATGAGGTTTGATGGGAACGTGATGGGGAATATGATTGCTAGAGAGAGAGAGAGAGAGAGAGAGAGAGAGAGAGAGAGTTGTTTGGTCATTAGATACTTGAGCTGATAATAAAACTAATAATCTTGCATTAGGGAGAGTGGATGTTCATTTTAATAAGAAGGCAACACCACAAACAACAAAACAGCAACAACAACAATAATAGTAATAATAATAATAATAATAATAATAATAATAGTAATAGTAATAATAATGATAAAAGACATCCGTTTCCATTCCCATACCTCCGGGAACTATTGGATGTATTCATAATGTGTGTGTGTGTGTGTGTGTGTGTGTGTGTGTGTGTGTGTGTGTGTGTGTGTGTGAATATGCAAAAGATTATGATAGATGGGGTGACTGAATGTGGGAGGGAGGAGGTGAGATGGTATGTGTATTGTAATGAAGGAAGGGAGAAGTGGGAGAAGCAAGGGAGGGAAGGAGAAGGGAGAAGAGGTACAGGAGGGAAGATGGAAGGGAATAAGGAGTGAGGAATGAATGAATAAATAAATGAACAAAAAAATGAGAGGATGGAAAGAAGTGAAATATCGAAAGAGAAGAATGCGAAGGGTGATAAAGAAGTAATAAGAAAGTGGACTGCGGTGAGGGTGGATAGGTTGGCTGGGGTAGTTAACGAGCGTGGACGAGGGCGGAGTGGGCGGGGCCGTGAGTGGGTGGGACAGTGGGTGTGGCGTGGTAACTTTATCGCTACAGTCACGCATTCCCCACCCACCCACACACACACACACACACACACACAGCAACCTACATTATGTACTCTTCCTTTAAGTCCACGTATATATTCTGCTTCCACTTTTTCTTGTATTATTTTATCACTTTAATTTTTATTCCCACGTTCATATCCCAAGCTCTCCCATCCTCGGCCGTATCCTTTAGCTCAGTTCCAACTCTATCAGGCACTCTAGTTGGTATTCTTAGACGACCCTGCCTCTCACATCAACAATTTCCAAAGGCCAAAACGGAGATCAGTCGGTTTCTAATGAGTGTTTTTCTAGGTTCAAGGTACAGAAGAAAGGTCAAACCACCACCAGGGTCATTAAACTACCCCTGGAAAGGCCCACAACTCCTATGAAAGCCTTGTCAGATATGTGTGCTTGGCGAGGAAGTGTGTTAACAATCCGGCCATCAGGACCCCATCCCCACTAACTTTCTATGAACCACTTGTACGGGTTAACGGCTGCATCCAACAACGTAATTTTCTCTGTCAGTAGTAATATGACGCAAGTGTGCCGTGGAGAATGTAGAATGCAACGCAAGCGAAAACAGTGTAAAGTTGCGTTAGTGTCCGAGTTGGCAATAAATGACCTCTCAGTAAGGGAATGCGGCCGCTTTAATAATTGACCAAGCAGTATATATATAACCAACATTCGTCATCTCAAACTTTCATTATATTTTCCTCGTAGTATGATTTTTACCTCTCTTTCGGCCACCTCTTTTGATTCTTTTTATAGGAGCAGCGAGTAGCGTTTTTTTATTTTTTTTATTATTGTTTCCTTTTTTTTGTGCCCATGAGCTGTCTCCTTTGTTATAAAAAAAAACTTTCTTTTGATTTCTTTTTCTTTCTCTTTCTGTACGTGCTTGCAATGTCTATCTTTCCTGATGATGACGATTATTAATTTTCCTTTCTACTTCTCCGTGTAGACAGAATTTTCATCTGATGTTACTTTTACTGTTCATGTGTTAATTTATAGTACAATCTTTGATTCAAACACTCATCAGTTGAATATGATAGTTATTTTGTCGAATCCTGCGTCTCTGTACGTACAGTCGACGATAGAGAGTAGTGTCACGGTTTTCAGAATGTTTAGTCTGGTGGCGGTATCT
>NC_066541.1:1026770-1036770 GCF_024679095.1 Eriocheir sinensis | reverse complement strand
TGTGTGTGTGTGTGTGTGTGTGTGTACTTCCTTTCATACACCAATTTCACCTTTTCACTTATTTTTCTTTCCCTTCGTTTTTGTAATCCTTTTCTTTTCCCTTCATTCTCCGTTTGTCTCTTCTTTGTCTTTATTCCCCGTTTTCACTTCCTGTCTCCACGGTCTTCTAGTTCCTCTACTCTGTCCTCACCCTTATTTTGTATTCTATCTTAACAAACTTACACACTAACACAATCCCTCCTCCTCCTCCTCTTCCACCTCCTCCTTATTGCATTCCTACTGTTCTTTTTCCTCCCCTTCTCTCTTTGCCGTCTCCCTCTTCCTATTTTTACTCTTGTTTATCTCCTCTTGCCCTCACACGTTGTTGCTCTCCCTTTTTGTTCACTTCTTCTTTTATCTTCTTTCTCTTTGTCTTCTCTTTCTTCATCGACTTCTTGCGCCTCTTCCTTGTTTCACTTTTTGTTTTATGTCTCCTTTGTCTTCGTTCATATTCTTGTGCCTTGTTTTCAGCGGATCTTGTCTTCTCATTTTGATGTTTTTATGTTGCTTTGTTCTTTTTTTTTCTGAGAATTTATTTGTTTCTTTATAATTATTTCACTTAGTTTACTCCTTAAGTTTAATTGGCGTTCTATAATTGCCATTTTTGTTGATATACGTTTTTTTTTTTTTCCGTCTAGTTCACCTCACAATATATCAGCTTTTTGTTATGTACTGAATTTTCTCTCTTCTGTATCTTGTTTTCTTTACGATAATGATAATAATAATAATAAATAATAATAACAGTGCTGAAATTTTCTTTTCTTTTTCATCTTTCCCTTCTTTGCCCATATCCTCTTTCCAATTTTCTTTCCTCCTCGTCCTTTTTTTCTTTTAATCTTCCCTTCTAACATAATGAGCTTCCTGTTTTGTCCCCCCTCCCCTTCTCTCTCTCTCTCTCTCTCTCTCTCTCTCTCTCTCTCTCTCTCTCTCTCTCTCTCTCTCTCTCTCTCTCTCTCTCTCTCTCTCTCTCTCTCTCTCTCTCTCTCTCTCCTTTCCTTTCCTTAACCCTCCTTCCCTCCCTTCTACAGTCCATCTCATTCCCAGATCTCATTCCCTTAATTCCCCTCACTTCCTTCTCTCCCCTCCTTCCCCTCGCTGCGTCTAACCAACCCTCATCACTTCCTGGCCTTCTCACCTGCCCTCGTCTCGCTCTCTTCCCCTCACTCTCCCCCACTCTTACCTTCCTCCTCCACCTTCTGTCTTTTACCTACCCTCCTCAGCCCATTCTCTCCTTCCTCCTCACCTGCCCTCGTCTCGCTCCTGTTCCCCTCATTCGCCTTTCAGTCCCTTCCTCCTCCACCTTCTGTCTTACTTTTCCTCACTCCCCCTTCCCCCTTTCCTTGCCTTCGCCTCTCCCTTTCCTCTCACTCCCCTTTTTTTCCTCCACTCTCCGTCTGTTGCCTACCCTCACCCCTCCTTCCTCTCTCTCTCTCCCCTCACTCCCCTTCCTCGTCCACCCCCTCTGTCTCTTGCCTACCCTCAACCCTCCTTCCTCTCTCCCTATCCCCTCTCTCTCCCCTCGCTCTCCCCTCACTCCCCTTCCTCCTCCACCCCCTCTGTCTCCTCCCTACCCTCAGCCCTCCTTCCTCCCCACTTGCCCTCGCCTCTCCCTTTCCCCTCGCTCTCCCCTCGGGCTATAAAGGGACGGCGTATTTTCAGATCACGCACCGTACGCGGGTCTTCCCTCCTTCTCTCCCTCACTCCGCCAACAAAGGGCCGAGCACGCCACGAAGGGGAGAGGTCGGCACTGAAAGAAAACAAAGAGAGAAATAGAGAACATATAGGAGTTCCGGGAAGATAATGAGAAGAAATGTTTAAAATTAAAGGCCTATATCGTCGGAAATATTGGGAGATAAGAAAAGTAAGGGAGAGATGCTGAATATGTAGGAGTGATAAGAGAGGAAAAGGGAAAATGAAATATGTTAAAGGCAGATGATGTCCAAAATGTTAGAAGGGAATGAGTATAAGTGGTGAAAAATGTTGGGAGATAAGAAAAGTAAGGGAGAGATGCTGAATATGTAGGAGTGATAAGAGGGAAAAAGGGAAAATGAAATATGTTAAAGGCAGATGATGTTCCTAAATGCTCGAAGGGAATGAGTATAAGTAGAGAAAAATGTTGAAAATGTGGGAGTCTTAGAAGGATAAAGCAAGGAAATATAAACAAAGAAAGACAATGCTGAAGATGAAAAAATAAAATTGTGGAAATGAGACGAATGTTAGAAATAAAGGAAAATTATGGGAATGCTAAAAGTCAAAGCGGTATACTGTTGGAAATATTGGAAGATGAAAATAAGGGAGAAATAGTGATTATGGAAGAGTTATAGAAAGATTATGGGAAGAAATGCTAAAAACTGGAGAGAAATAACATCGGAAATATTGGAAATGAATGAAAATATTGGACAAGTAGTGAAAATGTAGGAATTATAATTATGAAGAGAAAAGATACATCAAATTGAAGATAGATTTAAAACTGAAAACGCTCTTATTTGTAAAACCAGAACGAAACCCCCCCCCCTCTCTCTCTCTCTCTCTCTCTCTCTCTCTCTAGGAAATAAAAAGAAAAAAAAAGGAAAAAATCATGGTTTCAACTTCCAGGTAAAGGTAGATTAAAAGTCCTTCCCAGAAACTCGAAAACAAACAAAGCCGCTCTCGAAAACCCTGAACACGGGAATTCACGAGCTTACACTTAACGTTAGGGAGGAAAAGTCTCGTTGAACACAGGCAAGCTTCCATTTTCCCCCACTTTACACCTTCTCTCCTGTTTACTTGGTTTTCTCTCCTGTTCACTTCTTCGCTCAGCTTCCTTTTCATTTTATATCGCTTTTCACTCCCCTTTCCCCTCCTTCCTCTCCCCTTTTGCCTTCCCTATATTCCTCTTTTTTTTCCCAGATTTCCCTCTCCATTTCGTCCTCCCTTTATTATTTTCTCCCTTTTTCCCCATTCCCTCACTTTTCTCTCCATTTTTTCCACTCATTTTTTTCTCCCTTTCCCAATTCCCTCATTTCCCTCTCCCCATTTCTTCCTTCCTCTCCCCCATGCTTGTTTCCCCCCCCCTCCCCCTTTTTTTTTCTCCTTTACCTTCCCCTCTGTTCTTCTCCCCTATTCTCCCCTTCCTCCAGTCTCCCCTCTCCCCCTTCCCATCTCCCCTCTCCCCCTTCTTCTGTCTCTCCTCTTCCCCTTCTTCCCCCTCTTCCTCCCGCCATTTGGCCATGTTTATTGCTTTCCGAGGTGGGTTTTCAGCAAGGTGTTTGAGCCAGGTAAGCCGGGGACTGTGTTGTGAGCAGTGGTAATCCTTGCGGGGGGGGGAGGGAGGTGGAGGAGGAGACGAAGTATTAGTAACGGAGATCTGAAGAACGGAAGAAAGTAAGGAAAGATATTTGTAGGAGGAGGAGGAGGAGGAGGCGAGAGTGTAAGAGTAGTGGAAAGGAGTTTAGAGAAAGAAAAGAATGGCTTGGTAGTGCGAAAAGAGGAGGAGGAGGAGGAGGAGGAGAAGTGTAATGGTGTGAGGAGGAGTTTATAGAAAGAAAAGATTGGATTGGGAGTGCGAAACGGAGATGATAGTAGAGGTGCTTGTGGTAAGATAAAGACGATTCAGAGAGAGAGAGAGAGAGAGAGAGAGAGAGAGAGAGAGAGAGAGAGAGAGAGAGAGAGAGAGAGAGATCCTTCTAAAATATCTTCTTCTTTTCCGTCTAGTTGTTGTTTTCATCGTTGCTATGTATTATGAACCTGAAAGGTGCCCTACGCTTTATCATTCAGATCCAGATTCTTCTTCTTCTTCTTCTTCTTCTTCTTCTTCTTACCGCCCTTCAGTCTTTCACTCTTCCCCTACCTCCTCTCCCTCCTCGCCTTCTCTCCCTCCCTTCCCCTCGCTGCCCCCGTACTTGTATCAGGGCGGGTCGATGCGCCGGCAGGAACACCGCAATTCTACGTGAGACTGAGGCAAGGAAGCGGCCGGGGAGGGAGTGAAAGGTCGGGGCGGGTCAGGTGAGGGCAGTGGAGCATGCTAGGAGTGGTGGTGACGGTGGTGGTTGGAGTGGTGACAGTGATATCACAAACAGTTGTATTCATAATAATGATAATAATAATATTTCACTCGTCTTCAGGATAGGGATTTAAGCGTAGGCGTGTAACTTTTAATAATGGAAGATAATAAATACCGAGAAACTTGAATATGAGGATTTTTCAGTGAACATGAAATACTACTACTACTACTACTACTACTACTACTTTTTTTTTTTTTTTTTTTACTACTACTACTACGGGCCTCCATCTATTAAAGTTTGCGTTGTGAGCGGTATATTTTCTCATATCCTTTCACAAAGCAATTCATTGGCCCCACCCCGCCACTACTACTACTACTACTACTACTACTAATAATAATGGAAATGCAAAAAATCTGAAAGTGCCTCCTCACTCTTGCCTTAGTTGGTTGGATGGGTGGGTTGCAGGTGGTAAATAAAAAGAAAGTAAATACTACTATCCAAAGTACTACATCCAAAACTGAAGAGTGGGTAGGAGAAAAAAGGAGGAAGGGGAGGGGAGATGTGTAGTCGGGGGAATAGAGCGATGATGAGGGAAGTGGGCGAGGCTAGACTGGGGCGATGGGGAGGCTCGGGGAAGAGAAAGACGGAGTGGGAGGAGGGGTGAGAGGATGACAGGGAGGAAGAGAGGAATAGGGAGACACATAGAGTGGATGATGGTGTTAGGGCAGGCATTTCCTTCTAGGCTCCTCCTCCTCCTCCTTCTTATCTCGTTATTTCTTGTGGTTGGTAGTTTTTTGTTGTAGTTGTTGTAGTTTTTGTTTTGCTTGTTGATGATTATGTTGTTTTGAGTCTTTCTTTTCTTATGCTTCTCTCTCTTCTTTTACATTCCCTCCATTGCACATGAGTCATCCTGGTCTGGCTGAGGCCGCCTCGGGTGGTTGAGCGAGGAGGAGGAGGGCAAGCTTATAATGTAAACGTGCCCATGGCTCCTCTTCCCAGTCACTATATTCTGGTGACTGTGTGGGTGCTGTGTGGAGGAAGAGGGAGAAGGGAAGGGAAGGAAGAGGATGGGTGGAGTTCAGAAAGAAGAAAAGGGAAGGTGAGATAAGACTGGGAGTAGGAGGACGCGGAGGGAAGGGGATAAGCAGGGGCTGAGGAGGAGAGTAAAGGAACGGTGAGATAAGCAGAAGATTAGCATGGGAACATGAAGGAGCAGGCAACGAAAAGACTTTAAACCTCTACCATGAGGCTGCCCGCTTTAGTGATATAATGTATTCGTCAGGTCATGTTCTTCGGTGACCTGCGTAACATTTAAACACTTTCCATCCGTGCGGGACCGTTCAGGTCACTCCTCACACGAAGTAATGATCAACGTCGACGCAATTTTTAAGGAAGTTTAACGTTTCCGCATTAATTATAGCTACTGCAGGAAGGTCGTTCCAGTGGCGGATGACTGTTTTTGAGAGAGAGAGAGAGAGAGAGAGAGAGAGAGAGAGAGACACGCACCTGTCTTCAGTATCGCCTCGTTTGATTTAAATTGTTTGACCTGGTTGAAAATAAACTTTTCTGAATTCTGGTATCATACATTTATTTATAAATTTGCGTTCAAAACAGATATTGAAATTAATCGAGTTAAGGAGGAGGAAAAGTGAGAAAGGAAACTGGACAGATAGAATAGGATAGACATGGTTAAACTGATGGAAGAGAGTTGGGTAAGGGAGGGAAATCAACTTAGGTGAGAGGAGGGTGGGAATATAAGGAACGAGAAAAGACTGAGCAAGGAAAGAGAGGAGGAAGGGAAATGAAGGTGTGGTAATACAGAAGGGAATGACACGGACAAGGTTGAGGTGAAGGAAGGTGGTGGTAAGACCGCAAGATATGTGCATGGGAGTGCTTGAAGGAAGGGGAGTGAATGGTATAATGAGAGAAAGTGGGACGGGATTGTGGAGGTGAAGGAAGAATAGTGGGAGGGAAAGGAGGGAGGTCAGTGAGGAGGATGGGAATTTCACCCACGGGGTTTGTGTTGGAACCAGTCTGTTCTCCTTCATTTCCCTCCTCCTCCTCCTTTCCTTTCCTTCTCACTCACCGTCCTTTCCGTCCCTCTGCATTTTTATCGCTCACCTCACCTTTCGTTCACCCGTTCGTCCACTTCTTGCATTCCTCCTCCTCCACTTCCTCCTCTTTCCCCTCCTCCTCCTCCTCCACTTTTTCCTCTTCGTTACCTAACCTCGCGTCTTGCTCATCGAAAATTACTAAGCAGGAAATGAGAAAACTGTGCGGTGTCCTATTTTTGGTGTAACGGGGAAAGTGTTGAGGACGTGTTGTTGTTTTTGTTGTTGTTCTTCTTTTTTCTACTTCTCTTTCTCCTCTTTTTTCTTCTTACTGTTGTTATTATTATTATTATTATTATTATTATTATTATTATTATTATTATTATTATTATTATCATTATTATAATCGTTTCTTCTACTACTACTACTACTTCTACTTCTACCACGTTTGTGTGTGTGTGTGTGTGTGTGTGTGTGTGTGTGTGTGTGTGTGTGTGTGTGTGTGTGTGTGTGTGTGTGTGTGTTATTTAAGGACATAATCCTAACATCTATGCAAATTCGCTTCCAATCATTAATGTTTATCCATTCCATCATTCGTCTCTGGGGTCCTCTTCGCTTTTTTGGTGTCGAGTTCGAGGTTCCGGTGAAGCAGGTGGACAGACCGGCGAGGCGGGCAGGAGAGAGTGGACCGCCGAGACTCCTTGAACCGGCTCTCTTCTCTCCCTCTCGCGGCGTTTGTGGGCTGTTCGGGCTGTCTTTGGTCTTTCGCGGTTGTGGGGCCTTTCAGTTAGTTGTCGTTTGTCGTTAAGCTGTTTCGTTCTGTTCTTTCAGCTGTGAATACCGAGTTCATGTGAATGTCTATAACCAAGCTTGATACCTGCATAGAGTCCGCATGCCGTGTTTTCAGTCGCCATGACACCCGTTTTTGCATAATTCAGTCGTGTGCCAAGCCTGCTATTACCTTTTGCATTTCCTTGCCAGTTCCAATATCAAACCTGATGTGTGCCAAGCCAGGTTTATTGGTGTTACATTTCCCCATTTCTGCCATACTTAAGTAAACAGCCTGTAAACAACTCTGACATTATAGCCCTGCATTATTCATTCCTTGCTGTCCTTCGCTGTCTCTATATATATAGGGTCGGGGGGGGGGGGGGGGGGGGCTTTGGTGGATGCCTGGCGACCGGGAGGTTGCAAGTTCGATTTCAGCTCACGGCTGTTGCTCTGTGAAAGAGATAGCACTCCCTTATAACCCTAGCTGAGCTATAGTCCTAGCCACCTATTATAGCTCTGAGAATGATTGTCACCTATTTTTCCCGATATATTACATAAATAAACTGTGTATATCTACATTTATCATCCTGTGCTGTTCGTCGCTATCCCGATATTTAACTAGTCAGTGATATGTATACATGTTTCACCGTGTTGTCCATCGCCAGCCTTACATGAATTTATACAGTGACAAGTCAGCACTTCACCGCTACATTCTCCTCCCTTGGTGCCTGCTGTTATTCCGAAACCAGGCCTTATGCCCGTCCGAATCATTCGTGCCGAGTCAGCCATATCCGTGTTAAGTTTTCCCATCCTTGCGGTTCATGGCAGTCCCGATACCAGGCTCGATAAGTGCATGTGGTGTGCATTCCAACCATGTGTCCGGCAGAGTCCACACGTGCAGTGCAGGCTGCCTGGTGGCCCATGACGGTCATTCTGAACCCGCCCAGACAGGTTCCGCGTTGCCCCGGGCTGTGTGTGTGTGTGTGTGTGTGTGTGGTGAGTAATGCCTCCTGTGGTGTGCTGCCCCCCCTGCGCGGCACACAGTTTTCCTCACCTGCAAAGATGCTCACCAAACTGTCAACCACTTTATGAACGACAACATAGAGCTAACTTAAAAATTAAGGCGTTATAATAAAACAAGACAGTATATAAAACTACTGCATGGGTACTTATAGCAAGAACAGTGTAATGTTATGTCAAATAATGATAAATGAACAACAAAAGACAGGGCAGTGAAGTGAGAAGTGGGAGGCGTAGCCATTTCATCTGATCCGATCTCCTAATTGTGAATGGCATAATGTTGTAGGCTGGTTTTCTTTTTTTACATGTACTGTGATAGGATTTATTACTCTTGGCCGGCGGTACTGGACGGCTGGGACACCTATCGTTGTGGGAGGAAGACAGGTAGACAGGTGCAGCAGGTACGGGCGGGGTAACATATTCTAACTCAAGGGGGCAGAGACAGGTAGACAGATGCAGCAGGTGCGGGCGGGGTAACATATTCTAACTCAAGGGGGCAGAGACAGGTAGCTCAATGGGGGCAAAGACAGATTGACAGGTGCAGCAGGTGCGGGCGGGGTAACATATTCTAACTCAAGGGGGCAGAGACAGGTAGCTCAATGGGGGCAAAGACAGATTGACAGGTGCAGCAGGTGCGGGCGGGGTAACATATTCTAACTCAAGGGGGCAGAGACAGGTAGCTCAATGGGGGCAAAGACAGATTGACAGGTGCAGCAGGTGCGGGCGACGTAACAACTTTAACTTTCGAGGGAGGAAAAGACAAATAGACAAGTGTGGTCGGTCGGGGTATCATACTTCAGTTCCCGAGGGAGGAAAAGACAGGTAGACAGATGTCGGGGGGTGGGGGGGGGTGCTAATACAGGTAAGAACACGGTTGTTATGAGTCAGACAGGCACGGTGTGGGTAATGTAGCAGGTAACTAGATGGGGCTGGCTTTAATATCACCGGTGTGTGAGTCATGTGACCACAGAATACACAAACAAAGACATTGCCGTACCAGGTGGTCCTCAATTCCGGGTCTGTAGAGAAAGTCAGGGGAGAGGTGACTACGTGAACAGGTGAGATGGTGTCTGTGCTGGTGAAAGGAATGCTTAGAAAGAGCCAAAGAGCAGAATGAAAAGGATCACGTGGGCTTAGAAAAAAGGGAGAAGAAAATAGGCAAGGGGAAAGGAGCATAGTACTGATGTGTGTTTGTTTAGAAGAAAAAAAAGAATTATTAGAGGTAGAAAATAGAAGTATTATAGGGAAAAAATGTGAAATAGAGGTACCTACTCGAGTATAGAAATGAGAAAAGGTTAGAGATATGCACAGAAAAGGGAAAAGACATTAGAAAAAAAAGCTTGCAAATGGAGATAAAGAATACAAACCTAGAAATAGAAAGGAATTAATTAATATATGTAAAAAAGGGGAACAAAGCGAAGTAAAGGAAAGGGAGGAAGAGGAATTCGTTAGACTAAAAAGAAAATAAATAGAAATGAAAACAAAAGAAATGAGGCCGTAAGGAAGGCGTGACGAGAAGTTAAAGGCGCGTTGACCAGAATAAGAAAGAAAAGTTTAAAGGTGTGATCTTTTTCCGTCGCCTCAGAGGTAACAGAAACCCTCTTGCATTGATTTATCGACCCTGCGGCGTTACATCATACATTCCTTATACAAGCCCCGTTTTTTTCTCATAGGGTGGTATGCTCAGACGCTCCCTCCTCAACAAATATTTCCAAATGCCACAAAGGTTATCAGAAACGTTCCCATGAGTGTTTTTTCACGTTCATGGTACAGGAGCATTGTCATATTACCACCAGTCATAAATCTACCCATGGAAATACCCACAACTCCTATGAAAGCCTGATCAAATGTGGGTGTGAGTCCTGAAACGTTTAACCCGTCTGCTGCGATTGGCACGGATTCGGCTTTCAGTGGTAGCCTGGTCACATATAGTCCCAGGTCCTTCTCTGCCTCTGTGGTGGATAGTGGAGTGTTTCTCATGTGGTATTGGTATGCTGGATAAACACTCTCATGGTGCAGGACTTTACATTTTTCCTCAGTGAATTAAGCAGCCACTTTTTGTTCCATTCCTGTAGCTTGTGATGTCTTCTTGTAGGAAATCCGCGGTCAAGAGGTTAAGAATATGGCCCATAGTTC
>NC_066541.1:1014270-1024270 GCF_024679095.1 Eriocheir sinensis | reverse complement strand
GGGACAGATGGTGGGGAATGGTGTTGAGCAGTTGTTTCTCCTCCACGTCTATTCCTACCTCCCTGTTTTACGTTTCTACCTCCTGTCTGTCCATTTTATTCTCTCCCTTTTTTCAACTGTTTATTCACACTCTACCTCGGTCTGTTTTCCTCTGCCTGTATGTCTGTATCTCTGTCTTTTTGTCCATGTGTGTGTCTCCCTATGTCTGGTGGTGGTGGGTTGGTGGGTTCATTATCACCACCTGAGGCTGTGTTGCAGTTAGGTAGGTGGAGGGGAAGGTGGTGATGGGGGTGTGGGGGGAAAGGTGTTGATGGGGGGCTCAGGTGAATTGTAATGGTGGGTGGGGCCAGGTGGGGTCATTTTAGCCTCCTCCTCTCCCATATCCGACACCCTAGTTCTCCTTGTTCTTCTTCTTCTTCTTCTTCTTCTTCTTAGTCTTCTACTGTTTCCTTTACATTTTTACTTCCTTTACTTTTTCTTCCTCCTCCTCCTCCTCCTCCTCCAGGTGGTTCGCCGCGCCAGCATCGATTTTCCGTGCAGTGTGTGGCACCAGCTGCGTTGTGAGGCGAACTACTGGCGCCGTCTAGCTCTCCTCCTCTTCCTCCTCCTCCACCTCCACCTCCTATTACTTCTCTTCCTCCACTGTTTTTTTCTCTTATTTCGTCTATTTCTTCTATTACTTCTTCCTCCTCCTCCTCGTCTATTCCGGTCTTGCTGCTTTACGTTACTTCCTCTAGTTCGATACTTTTTCTGCCATTCCCTTTTTTTCAGCTGTTTATTCACACTGCTCAGTCTCTGTCTCTGCCGGTCCTTTTTTCTCTTTCTGGATGATTCTGTCATTTTTGTCTGCTTCCGTCTATGTCTATATCTGTAGAAGTAGTAGTAGTTACTCTCTCTCTCTCTCTCTCTCTCTCTCTCTCTCTCTCTCTCTCTCTCTCTCTCTCTCTCTCTCATTCGTTCGCATCAAATTCAATTTAGTCGAATAAGTGTGACAGTTCGGATGGATCTTCGGTGTAGCAGAGATAGAGAGAGAGAGAGAGAGAGAGAGAGAGAGAGAGAGAGAGAGAGAGAGAGAGAGAGAGAGAGAGAGAGAGAGAGAACATGAATATATTTTTTACTCTTCATGATATCTTTTTCGTGAGTTTGTAATTTTGGATAATTGAGAATAGCAGCAGCAGTAGTAGTAGTAGTAGTAGTAGTAGTAATAGTAATAGGAGAGTAGTGGTAGTTGGTGTTGGTGCTTTGTTTGGGTTGGTTTCTTCCTGCAGTGGTGGTGATAGTAGTAGTAGTAGTAGTAGTAGAAGGAGAAGGAGGGGGAGGAGGAAGAAGTGGTAGTAGAAGAAGGAGAAGAAGAAGAAGCCAGGACAGAACGAGTAGCAAGAACAATGGCACCTGAAGTCTTTGTTTTTGTTCTTCTTGTTCTTCATCTTGGTTATTATTATTATTATCATTATTATATTATTTTATTATTATTACTACTATTATTATTACCATCAGTATAAATTATTATTATTATTATTGTTATTTTTGTTACATTTACCAGCAGCAGGAGCACTGACACGTCTGTGTGTGTCTGTTGCAGGTCTTGTTGGGCTGGCACTCACTGCGGACCCCTGTGTGGTGAGTAGGCGGGGCTTGGGGGGCTGGCGTGACGGGGGCGTCGTGAGGACCAGATATAGGGGGTGGGGGTGGGGGGGGACGGTGAGAGAAGGAGGGGGCAGGGCAGTAAGTTTGGTGGGTCAGTAAAAACATGTCTGTGTGTGTGTGTGTGTGTGTGTGTGTGTGTGTGTGTGTAAGTAGTGTGGTCTAGTCACGGAATGTTACCTGTAAGAAATCATTAAGCATAGGCGCAGGTAGGTTCAGGTAAGGCAGGTGTGTAGGGAGAGAGTGGAGGCTCGTGAGGAAGCATAGACCAATGAGTATATATAACAGTAGTAAAATCACAGTCGAAGTATAACAAGCAGTAATGTATAGGGAAAAGTGGAGAGATGAAGTAAAGTGGTGAATGTAAGAAAATCGAATGCGAAGGGATATGTAAGTAATGATTTAGTAAAGAATAAAGGATAGTAAAAAAGCAAAATCGCAAGGGGAAGTTTAGGAATAGAGAGCAATTTATCTCCAGACTTTTCTCTGAACCTCATAAGACAAAGACCGTAACTAAAAGCCTTAAAGGAGAGAACAGGGAGAGGAAAATATAAACGTAAAAAATGAGAACAAGAAAGGAAAACAGGAAAAAAAGACAAATATATGGAAAGAGATAAATTTAGTTAGTTATAATCTTAAAAAATGGAGCATGAACACACACACAACACACACA
Organism: Eriocheir sinensis; assembly: GCF_024679095.1. Taxonomy (NCBI): domain Eukaryota; kingdom Metazoa; phylum Arthropoda; class Malacostraca; order Decapoda; family Varunidae; genus Eriocheir; species Eriocheir sinensis. The sequence goes on along the minus strand of NC_066541.1, from coordinate 1,021,953 downwards.
CACACACACACACACACACACACACACACACACACACACACACACACACACACACACACACACACACACACACACACACACACACACACACACACACACACACACACACACACACACACACACACACACACACACACACACACACACACACGAAAGGCGCCTGGGAAATGTTCTCTTCTTTGCACTTTACTCTTAGTCTAAATTTCGCAACTAAATTTATTAATGAACTAATATGATTATGACATTTGATAATTACGTAAAAACAACATATAGCCATTACTTTTCCTCGTTTAATCATTATTATTATTATTATTATTATTATTATTATTATTATTATTATTATTATTATTATTATTACTTATTGTTACAAGCTTTTATATCTAGCTCCTCTTAGTGATTGACTTTCGTTGTTTGCCGAATAAGACTTTTTTTATTTATTTATTTTTATTTTTTTTACGGATAGGGAGTGAATGGTTATATCTTTTTTTATTTTTTATAAACAATAACAATTTCACCGCCTTTCTGTTTGTTTATTTTGCTCTAGAATTTTTTGCCGCCTTGCGTCGCCGTCTACAAGGAAAATTTATTACTTTGTCACGCTCCAGATAATTAAAGTTTACACAGTAGAGGCAAAACTTGATTATTGAATTTTAAGAAATACAGCTTCAGTAACATTGAACCGCATTATTATTATTATTATTATTATTATTATTATTATTATTATTATTATTATTATTATTATTATTATTGTTATCATTATTATTATTATTATTATTATTATTATTATTATTATTATTATTATTATTATTATTATTATTATTATTATTATTATTATTATTATTATTATTACTATTATGATTATTATTATTATTGTGATCATCATTATCATTATATATTCCATTCTTGTCAACTTGTGTGTGTGTGTGTGTGTGTGTGTGTGTGTGTGTGAGAGAGAGAGAGAGAGAGAGAGAGAGAGAGAATAAATTGGATGGAGAATGGAGGTCGTGAGGGTGGGGCGAGGAAGGAAGAGAGATAAGGGAGAGAAGGAGAGTGGAAGAGAACGGGGGGAGGGAGGGAGGGGAGAAGTCATGAGGTGCTTCATGACCAAGCGAAGAGAGAGTTTGAAGTGAGGACGACGAGGAGGAGTAGGGAATAACATCCAGAAAAGAAAATAATGTAGACAGGAGAGAAAGGGAAGAAAGAGGAAGAGAAGGATCGGGGTGGGAGGAATAATAGAGAAGAGGAGGGGGATTGAGAAGGAGACGGAGAAAAAGAATTGAGGTCGAGAAGGAGGAGGGAGATCAGAAATGGGAGGGAGAAAATATTGGGGTGTAGGAAGGAAAACCTGGGGGAGAGAGAGAGAGAGAGAGAGAGAGAGAGAGAGAGAGAGAGAGAGAGAGACCACATGAAAGAAGGAGTAGATTGAGGAAAGTGGAGTGAAGGAACACTTGAGGGGGAGAGAGAGCAGAGGGAGGGAGTGGAGGAAAGACAGTGAATAGGCGGAGGGGGGGAAGGAGACTTAGAAACAGTCGCCTGTCTGTTGTTGAGACACTTGATCGATCCGTCCTGGTCACTCCCTTCTCTCCCTCTCGCTACTCCCTTCCTCTCCCTCCCTTCTTCCTCCTTTCTTAGCTCCCCTCCCTCCCATTCTTCCTCCTTCCTCCTCTCCTTGGTCCCCTCACTCTCTAATATTCTTTCTATCTCCCTTTCCCCTCTATCCCCTCCCTTCTTCTTTTCTCTCTCTCTCTCTCTCTCTCTCTCTCTCTCTCTCTCTCTCTCTCTCTCTCTCTCTCTCTCTCTCTCTCCCTCCCTCCCTCCCTCCCTCCCTCCTTCCCCTCAATTGGTTCTATTAACTTCTTCCCTCCTTCCATGTCTTTCCTTCTCCCTTCCCTCCCTTCCTCCTTCCCTTTACACTTCCCTCACAGCCTTCCGTCCTTTCTTCCCTCTTTCGCTGTTTTTTTTTCTTCTTTTTTCTCCTGTTTCTTACTCTCCATCTTCCCCTCTTCACTATTCCTCTTGTTTTTTTTTACCTTTTACAATTTTTTTATGTTTGTTTTCTTTTTCTCCCTTCATTCGTTTGTTCCTTCTACTTCCTTCCTTTCTTCCTCTTTTGCTGCTTTCCTCCCTTTCCTCTGCTTACTTCTCTACCTTCCTTCCGTCTTTCTTTTAACTTTTCCTTCCTTCTCTCCATCCTTTCATCCCCGTGCATTTTATCTGTTCTTTCATATCACTTCTAATTTTTTCTTCTCTGGTATATTTTTCATCACTTCCTTGCCTTCGTCCCTCTGTCGCTCTCTTCCTTATCCTTCCCTCCTCATTCTTCTTCGGTCCCAGTTGAATATTGCTTTTCCTTGCTTGACTCCCATCCCTCTCTCCGCCTTACTGATGATATATCCCTTTTCTTTCTCTCTTCGCCCCCCCCTCCCTCCCCCTCCTCTTTTTCCTCAATTCCGTGCCTTTCCTACTGATCCTTTCTTACCGATGCTTTGCGATGAAGAAGAAGTTATATAACCTAAGATTCAATACCTAGTTTTTTTTACTTTATTTCTTGTTTACTTAGTCTTAAATTTTCTTGGTTCTCGATCGTATGGTATACTATTTGTTATTTTGTTGTTGTTATTATTGTTGTTATTGTTGTTGTTTTATGGTTCTCCTCCTCCTCCTCTCCCTCCGCCTGTTACTCCTCCTCCTCCTCCTCCTCCTCCTCCTCCTATGTGACCTAGTTAAGAAATTCTTCAACAGAGTATTTAATCTGCACCACCACGACACCACCTCCATGGCGCCTGCATGAGGAGGAGGAGGAGGTGGACGAGGAGAAGGTGGAGGGGAAGGTGGACATCTTGCCTACCACTCATGCAAATTTTATATTATCTTTGAATCACTGCATCCTCCTCCTCCTCCTCCTCCCCTCATCCTCTTCCTTCTGCTCTTCATCCTCCTATAATTTTCCTGTTCCCTTTCATCATTCATTTCTGCTCTTTGCTAAGACCTCCATGTGCAAATTTGTGATAAACATTCATGTTCCTTCCTTCCTTTTCTTTCTTCCTTCCTTCCTTCCTTCCTCTCGTTCATTCACTCCTTTATTGTTTTTCCACCTTCCCTTTCTTACTCAGTTCATTCATTCCTGTTGCGTCGCACTTTACCTATATTTGGCATCCATTTTATTATCATTAATTTGTTGTCTCACCTCTTTCATTATATTATTTCGGCTGTCTGTATCCGTGTTATTTATTTGTGTTTATTTTTTTATTATTATATTTATCTCGCTACCTATGTATATGTTCTAGACTGATAATTCTGTCCATTTTTTCATCTGTTTCTCTTTTCTTCTTCTGTTTTTCCCTCTTCGTTTTTATTCACCACGAAAGTTCAACTGAGAGATTTTAAGCAATTGTCTTTATTCACAATCTCTCTCTCTCTCTCTCTCTCTCTCTCTCTCTCTCTCTCTCTCTCTCTCTCTCTCTCTCTCTCTCTCTCTCTCTCACTGTGTCTCGTTTTTATCCCCCTTACTGTCTCATGCTCACCCTTCCCTTGTCTCCTTCTCTTCCTGTCTCCCTCACTCCCCTTTCCTTTCTCTCCTCCCTCTCTTCTTTTCCCTCCCTCCCTCCCTCGTCACTTTCTTCAGCATATTTCCTCCCACAACCGCCCTCTCTTACGAACTTTCTTTTCTCCTCTTCCCTTCCTCCCTCCCTCCTTTCCTTCGTCATTGTTGCCCCTTCTTCCTCTCCTTCCATTCCCTTTTTTGGGCTTGTGTTTTTGTTTGTTTTTCTTCCCTCCTCATTTCCTCCTCTTGTTTCTTATGCTCTCTCTCTCTCTCTCTCTCTCTCTCTCTCTCTCTCTCTCTCTACTCCCCAGATCTGTCTTTCTGTTACCTATCTATTTTCCTTTTTCTATCCCCTCCTTGTTCATCCCTTTCCCCTCTTGCCTCCCCGCATCCCCTCACAGCTGTGGCCGAGGGCAGGTTAACTAAAGGTCATTGTCTTGGATCAGCATGGAGGTTACAATAGTGCCTCAAAACGGAGGGACGGAAAGAAAATGGATGAAAGAGAGAAAACGGAGGGAGAGGCATGTGGAGAGAAGGGAGGAAAAGGGGAGAAATGTTAGGAGAGAGGAAGAATGAAGGCTTGAAAGAGAGAGAGAGAGAGAGAGAGAGAGAGAGAGAGAGAGAGAGAGAGAGAGAGAGAGAGAGAGAGAGTTGAATGAGGGCAGAGAGAACGAGAGTGCTTGTGAAGAAGAATAAGAGGAGGGGAGAAGGAGAATAATCGATAGGAGAGAATCAAAAGGCGGACGGAGAGAAGAAGCAGATGAAGGAAAGAAATGAAAGAAGAATCCATGAATCAAGACTTCCAGGACGATGAAAATCAGAAAGAAACAAGAATGGGAAGACAACATTGAAACACGTAACAGCAATACACACTGGCGACACGCTGTAAGAAACACATAACTTTTATACTACAGAGAATATCAGTATGCTCTCTCTCTCTCTCTCTCTCTCTCTCTCTCTCTCTCTCTCTCTCTCTCTCTCTCTCTCTCTCTCTCTCTCTCTTGTACGGTTATCAGAAAGTTTTGTCGTACATAAGTCTTGAAAGTTTCTGTGAATTTATATAATTATCTTCGATATTATTTGATTTATGAACTTTCGCTTCATGAATATTGATTTAGTCGATTTTGTTATTCTTTAAATTTAATATGAAGTTGTGACTAATTTTTTGCTTTGTCATTTTATATTATCGGTAGTTATTAGTCAGTTATATCGTGTTGATGGGAAAAAGTAAATATGATTGCACTGTTTGGGCGAAAAGAAGTCCAGAGGGCGTGCCAGCAGAGGGCCTCGGGGAACGACGTGACGGAGGACCTAGTGACTTTGTTGTCATTGTGTTTTCTCCGAGTCCCCGGTAGATGGAGGCGCAACAGAGGTGGATGTGTACAATGACAAGGAAAAACTGGGTGAAATAGGCCAGTAAGGAGGGTCTTATGAAGCAACTCACAGACAGTCAACTAACAATATTAAACTCAATGAAAGGGTAATTAGAATCCAGAGAGACTAAACAAATGGGCTGCCTAGATATATTAATGAAGTGATTGAATATATAAACTTGTTAATGGAAAGTTAATTGGTTAATAGGTAGACTTGATTATATATACTGGACATACACACGAAAACAGACCGATGTTATTGTGATATAGCTTCTTTAGACTTTAAACGGAGATTGACCAAACGCACGTTAACTATGGTATATCTTTAGTTCGTATTTCCATCCCATTGCTTGGTGTACTTGTGAAAACTTTCTCCTCCAGGGGTTTTATTGCCTACATTAAGTCAGTAAATAGGCGAACAATTCAATAGGCTCACGGCTCATTGGTATCTGTTGTTTATCTAGTTTTTGTGGCCGTCATTGTGTTTGTTTATCCAGATTGTTAAGTAAATATATCCGATTAGCAAGTTTGTTTGTTCGTCTGCCTGTCTGTTTGTCTGTCTGTGTGTGTGTCTGCGTGGATGTCTTCATCGAGACACATTATCTTTGCGAGATTTTCTGTTTTTTGGAGTCCTCCCTAGCTGTCTTTTTATCCAATGTCCTCCAATGAACACGTTTGATATTTGATAATGGTAATCTTTTATTTTCTACATACATGGGTCTGTTAGTGTATATACCTATCAGTCTTTCTATTTATTTGTCTGTCTTTTTTTGGGGGGTCGTCTACGAGTCTGTTAAATATGATACGAACTACCTATAAAGCATATACGCAATTATCCATCTAACTAACTACATTACAACCTGTGATTTTTTTCCTTTGAACATATGGGAAATGAGAAGCGAAGAGGCAGGAGTAAAGGAATAAAAGGGTGCCTGGGAGGAGGAAGGGGAGAAGGGAAAGTTTAACAAATGTAAGACTTCATTCCTCCCTGTTTTCCTTACTTAGCCTTGTGCAGTGGTGATGTGAAAGTGGCACGTGGTGGTGGTGGTGGTGGTGTGGTCACGGTGATGTTGGTTGTAACAGGAAAGTGTATCAATGGTGGTGGTGGGGGTGACTCGTGATGTTGAGGTGGTAGTAGAAGTAGTAGTAGTAGTTGTAGGAGGAGGAGGAATGTGCAGTGAGTGGTTATGACTGATGGTGAATAGTGGTGGTGATGATGCCGATGGTGATGGTAACAGCTAAAAATAACGATGACTGATGATGTTGACTGGCTGAGTGGCGGTGGTGAGTGATGCATGGTGGTGATAACAACTTATGGTAAAAATGATAACTAGTAGTGATGGCGGTGGTGGAGGCGGGTAGATGGTGAGTGGGTGGTGATGATGAGTGGATGATGGTAGTGAGTGGGTGGTGGTGATGAGTAGATGGTGGCGATGAGTAGATGATGGTGAGTGGGTGGTGGTGGTGTAGGAGCAAGAAGAGGGCCTTGACGTTTGGTTTGATGAGCGCATTACTTAAAGTCCAGAAGTGGGTGGGAAGGGAAAGGGTAAGGGTGTGTGGGGCTACCAATGGGTTAAGAGGTGGAGGAGGAGGAGAAGGAGGAGGTGGGTGATGGGGTAGGAGATGGGAGGGTTGCGTAGGTGAATGGGTGCGTGGGTGGGTGGGGAGATAGAGGTAGGTAGGTGGGAAGAGTGGTTAGGGAGGTGGAATTTTTCTTCTTCCTTTTCTTCTTCTTCTTTTTCTTCTTCTGAATGAGTTATTCTCCTCCCCAAGCGAGTGTAGTAGTATTTCCTTGACTCCTCCCATTGCTCCTCCTCCTCCTCCTCCTCATCATCATCATCATCATCAATATTATCATGTGATGCAATTCCTTTCCGTTACGCTTGCTTGAACACACACACACTCTCTCTCTCTCTCTCTCTCTCTCTCTCTCTCTCTCTCTCTCTCTCTCTCTCTCTCTCTCTCATTGTTCTTCCATCCTCACCTCTCACCTCTCACTCATTTCCCTCTTCCTTTCTCTCACCCCTCAGCTTGTAATTATTTGACCTCCTCCTCCTCCTCCTACTCCTCCGGCGACTTCAACTGTTCCAACATTGACTGGAACACGATGAATGGAAATCAGGAGGGTAATAGATTACTGGAAATGTTAGAAGACACTTTTCTAACCCATATCGTTACCCAACCGAGGAGAGAAAATAATTTATTAGGCCTAGTACTCGTGAGTGATTCCGATCTCACATGTGAATGTCAAGTCGGCGAAAAACTAAGTGGTTGTGACCGTCACCTAATTTGCCTTAAGATCAGAACAGACCATGAGCTCATCGAAAACACGTCCAAGATTCCAGACTATAAAAGAGCTAATCTCGCTCGTGAACTGCTAACCCAGACAACTTGGGAACCTGTAAACTTCACTCCTGTAGACGGCGCGTGGAACGGCTTCAAGAACAAACTCCTAGAGGTAGAGAGAACAACTGTTCCCATGAAGACTTGGAGAACAAAGAATGCCATTAGCCCACGATGGATTACTACCCAAGTTCGACGGGAAATTAATTTATAGAAAAGAAAATACAACTTGCTGAAGGAAAACAACACTGATGAGGCACGCGAACAGTACCATCAAAGCCTCAGAGCTTGCAGAACTCTCATCTGACAACGTAAACGCGACTACGAAAAGCAACTTGCGCGCGAAGCCAAGCTCAACCCAAAAAGTTTTTCACGTATATAAGAACCAAAATGGCGGCAAAAAGCAATATCGGTCCCCTAAAA
>NC_066541.1:971770-1009270 GCF_024679095.1 Eriocheir sinensis | reverse complement strand
AAGGCGATTTTTTTTATAATATTTTGTTACTAAATCCAGTACTTCTAGATTATCCATTATAACTTGAAAAACATTTGGCCACACTCCTTCAAATGATGTCTGGCTATAGTGTGGTATGTCCTTTGTAGTGTCAACAAAACGCTTTTTCTATTTAAGCATTGTGCGACTTTTTTGTAAAATCATAAACAACGATGATTTTTTTCTCTCTAAAAATTAAAATATTAAGAATAAGTATCCCAAAATAATCAGTTAAAGGAAAAAAAAAGTCTTATTGACGATATGGTCCATTCATTGGAAATTATTGTAAAAAAATATGAAGATAATTGGTCGATAAATGGTGGAGATATAATGGCTTGAAGTAGAAAACTTACCTTGGAGAAAACGGGCCGCGAAGTTGACAGACCACAGCGCCGCTCTGCTCAGAAGCCTCCTGGAGGCGCTTGTATCTTATTTTCTTTCTTGACTGTGTGTCCATTAGGTGGTCCTTTTTCTGTTGATCTTTATGCAGGATAGTTGTGTATTCTAGGTGGAAGTTGCTGTGGACGTATTCTGCAATGTAGTCCGCTGTTGCTTGAGCTGCAGCAAAGTCCATCCTACGTTTTGTTTCATTTATATGCTTGGGACAGTATCTCCCCACATGACTGTGCAATGACTCATTTGGGTTTTGTATTAAACATCTCAAGCATCTTGTCATTATTTCATCAGTCATACGGCGTTCATAAACACCTCTTACTAGGTCTACTTGGTTAGGTGGGAGTGAGAAAGTTTTTCTCCTTTGGCGAGTGCAGCCTGATAAAAACAGCAAGAATTTTCACTCTTTTGGCATAGTGTGGTCGTGCTTATCATCTGTGGAACTACAGTGATAAAATTATGACATTATTTCATCCTTTATCTTCTTCTCTGTCGTGTTTACTTTCCTCTTGATAGGCTGTGTGAAACAGTACTGTAGATGGTGAATTACTCTATCTGTCAGTCTATTCCTTCCACCCAAGACAGATTTTCTTCTCGTCTTACCACTGTGCTGCACTTTTCATATAATTATGTTTCCTTGCACAAATTTCTTAGTCCTGTAGCCTATCCAGTCTTTTAGCTACATGATTTTTACAGTCCTACTTACAAGCCACATTCTCACAGAATTTCACAATGTCCTCTTTTCTTATCATAATATACTTTGTATATGACTTTTTGGTCTCTGTTGAAGATAGCCTATCACTCTCCATAGAGCTTGTGGCAGTGCGCAAAGTGAAAGTCGCGTACGACCCAGCCGGCGAGCTGTTGTCGCCTGAGACATTTGTTTGTTCATCCTTACTCCTCCTTCGTCTTTCTTGCTTATGCAAGACTTTGCTTTTGTCTTGCATTGGAGGGTTTTGTCATTGTTGCTAAGTACTCAAAGGAGAGCTTGGGGGGTAGAAAACAAAGGAGTGCGTATGCCGAGGTGTAGCTGACGAGCGAACACCCTATATTTAGTTAGGCCTATGGGCCACTGAACGTCAAGTACACAACCGGAACCGGCGGAGCGTGTGGGAAGCCCACATGTTGACACTTGTCACACACACACACACACACACAAAAAAAAAAGTATTAGGGTTTGTTTTCGGGTGTAGAAGCTGAGATTATAATATTATGATGGCCATTAAAGAAAATGTCGCGCAGCACGTGGAAAGATTTAAAGATCCGCGCACCTCAGGTACTCAAAACAGGGGTACAGCTTTGAAATTCCTGACATATTGCCACGTCATTGAACTTTTTTTTTTTCCACGGGAAAATACAAAATCTGTACCGTATTATTCAAGAAAATGCCTACATTTACCATGCATCCCCCCCCTTAATGTATCTGTATATGGATATTTATCCGTTGACGCGCATTTGTGTATACCGGAAACCTGTGGCTCTGCACCGTCCTTTTATTCCTTTATCGTATGAGTCACGTCTGTTTGTGTAAAGAAAACAAATGAGCGAGGCAATTTTCTTCTTCCTCAATATTTCCCCACGTCAGTTTGGGGAACGAGAGCCTGAAATTTAACTCGTGCATTTCCACCTGCTGCCACCACTCGACTCGTGTGTATCATTAGAAATATATTACAAGAAATAACTATATTGTTGTTCGTTTCTTGCCTTAATGTGTTTCATGCTAAGTGAAGCAATACGCATTTTTATTTAGTTGCCAGGAAAGACGACACGTTTTATATCTTACGTGATGATAATATTGATACTGATAATTAATAACAATAATGATAACAATAATAATCATAATAGTAATAATAATAATTTTGCTCTGTTGGGCCACGCTACGTTGCGTTAGGTTAGGTAAGGAGCATTATTGTTTTTAAAAGAATATTGGTAGATTGTAAAAAGTCCATAAACTTTTATATATTTTTACTTACATCTGATGATCAGAATCAGAAGTACGCTCATACACACCTAACGTACATATAGCTACAGTATTAGATATTCGTCATCGTTAGATTATTCATCACGTTGAAAGTAACCTTCAAAATTAGTTTTGCGTAAGACAAAATCATTTTTAAAATTGCAGTCAGTAACAACTTTTAAAATACAGAACTTCTCTTTCTCTTTCAAATTATAGAATTTGGTATTGTTTGAGTACAATTCATAACACTTAAGCATAGATGTGAGAGTTCAGGTGTAACGCGGCTCTCACCTGTCCCCCTCGCCCCTTCACCTGGGCCCCCAAAACCTGTGCCGGCCATCCTCAGCTGACGTGGCCGTGACGCCACTTGTATAGGCGGAGGGTAAACATGTGTGCGTGGGGGAGGAGAAGCTTAAAGGGTGATGGATGTTACGGGCCGGATATAGACTCGGGATTGCTGACAGACACTTACAAACACAAAATAACTTAGAGACGTAAACATTCCCATATATTCTGCGTGTAAACATGGCAGGAAGCAAGGATGCGGCGTACCGTAAAGTTAGAGGGTAATGTAGTATGTCAGGCCTGAAATAGACTCCAGATTACTGACGGACGAACGCTGACACAACACACCTTCAGGGTTTAAACTTTCTCAGGAAGTATTGGACAGCATGGAGGAGAAAAGGCTTACTAAGGGGTGATGCATATTAGTGGCAGATGGATGATGATCACCGGCACATGAACAATAACGTACAATACAACTTCATATTGGTATAGTCAGACACTCATGTACATAGTGTAAATAATAATGAAAAGGCTTAGCTAGAGGTTGAGGTAGGAGTGTGTTACTTGCCAGAAATAAACTCGGGATTACCGGCAGACGAACACTTGATAAACATAACACCGCTTCTGGCTCGTATAAACACTTGCATAAGGAGCAGGGTTGGAAAAAAATCATGATTTTTTAATAAAAAAAAGTATTTGATTTGAATTTTTTTTTTTTTTTTTTTTTTTTTGCATTAACCTTTGTTTCATCTGATTATTTGTTTCAGTTTTATGAGGCCATTTTCTTGTATTAAACTTGGCCAGTGTTAAATGAATCCATAGTTTAATATACATTACCGAAGATAAGTTTTTCACTTAAAAATCATTAGTAGGACAAACTATTTTTTTATATATATATATATATATATATATATATATATATATATATATATATATATATATATATATATATATATATATATATATATATATATATATATATATATATATATATATATATATATATATATATATATATATATATATATATATATATATATATATATATATATATATATATATGAGTCGACAGAGTGACGGCGCCGCGTTCAGGAGGACGCGAGTTCAATCCCCGCCCGGTGCCACCAAGCTGGGATTTTTCAGCCGCCGCCGAGTAGCTTAAAACTACCCACATGCTGTCCAGAAGACCACCTATCAATCCGGACTCTAGATTCTAGGATTAAAGATGAGCTCCGGGAGGGCAGCATGAGCCAATGCAAGATGGGGCCACTATAAACACTCGCCTGCGCCAGAACGGGCTGGGCCGACCATCAGGCCCCACCGGGAAGAAGCCTTGGGCCGACCATCAGGTCCCACCAGGAAGAAGCCTTGGGCAGACCATCAGACCCCACCGGGAAGAAGCCTTGGGCCGACCATCATGCCCCACCAGGAAGAAGCCTTGGGCCGACCATCAGGCCCCACCGGGAAGAAGCCTTGGGCCGACCATCAGGCCCCACCGGGAAGAAGCCTAGGGCCGACCATCAGGCCCCACCGGGAAGAAGCCTTGGGCCGACCATCAGGCCCCACCGGGAAGAAGCCTTGGGCCGACCATCAGGCCCTACCAGGAAGAAGCCTTGGGCCGACCATCAGGCCCCACCAGGAAGAAGCGTTGAGCCGACCATCAGGCCCCACCAGGAAGAAGCCTTGGGCCGACCATCAGGCCCCACCAGGAAGAAACCTTGGGCCGACCATCAGGCCCCACCAGGAAGAAACCTTGGGCCGACCATCAGGCCCCACCAGGAAGAAACCTTGGGCCGACCATCAGGCCCCACCAGGAAGAAACCTTGGGCCGACCATCAGGCCCCACCGGGAAGAAGCCTACCAGCGCAACAGGCTGCGACGTATAAAAAAAAAAAAAAAATATATATATATATATATATATATATATATATATATATATATATATATATATATATATATATATATATATATATATATATATATATATATGGCTGAACAGATAGCGAGACGACCCCGCGTTCAGGAGGACGCGAGTTCAATCCCTGACCGGTACCACTGCTGGGATTTTTCAGCCGCCTCCGAGTGGCTTAAACTACCCACATGCTGTCCAGAAGACCACCTATCAACCCGGACTCTAGATTCTAGGATTAAAGATGAGCTCCAGAGGCCAGCATGAGCCAATGCAAGATGGCGCCACTATAAACACTCGCCTGCGCCAGAACGGGCTGGGCCATCAGGAGCCCCCGGGAAGAAGCCTGACCGACCATCAGATCCTCCAAAGAAGCCTACCAGCGCAACAGGCGACGTAAAAAAAAAAAATTATATATATATATATATATATATATATATATATATATATATATATATATATATATATATATATATATATATATATATATATATATATATATATATATATATATATATATATATATATATATATATATATATATATATATATATATATATATATATATATATATATATATATATATATATATATATATATATATATATATATATATATATATATATATATATATATATATATATATATATATATATATATATATATATATATATATATATATATATATATATATATATAAATTTAAACCATCAGATATTTTACTCTTGATATAACACTTAAATCATTTTAAATACAGTATATTTGATTTTGATTTAAATAATGATTTTTTTTTACCCTGATTTAACTCGATTTAAATCACTTGTTTTTAGTCATTTGATTTAAATCAAACAACCCTGATAAAGAGTGCTAGCATGAGAGAGCGTGAGGGAGAAGGGGCTCAGTATATAGGACCATAAATGACTCGGGATTGCTGACAAACACAGACAGACAAACAGTACGGCTTCAGAGTTATGTAGACACTCATAAGCAGCGTGTAAGCGGCCAGTGTGTAGGGACGGAAGGGTTAGTCGGTGATATACGTTATCTGACAGAAATAGACAAATAGTATCACACACACCCGTCATCATACACCCGTTTCGGCGGTTTGTATGTAGGCAGGCGATGATAACATTCATAGGAGTGAGTGTCCTTAGAGCCTCCACAATTTACCTTCTGGATAGACACACTGATACAATACAACTTTATAGAGTTGACACTAGTTTGTAGGTACACAGTTATTAATAAACCTTCATAATGTCCATAGAACTACCGTTGACTTCTTTATGAAGGGCTAACAAAATTCATCTCTAGGGTGCCGCAGAAAAGATGCGAGAGGGACAAACCTGATTTTAAGTGATACGAAGATTATTAAACTTTCATATACAAAACCTTGTTCATAGAACTTGTATATGCAGCCCCTGAACAGATGAACAGTATTGTGCGTAAACAGGGATAATTTAGGCGCACAGTCATATAGCATGCTGTCCTAAAGACCACCCATCAACCTGGACTCTAGAGGAAACCGTCCAAGTGAATCCAGAATGAGCTCCGGGGGGCAGCATGAGCCAAGAACAGATGAGAGAGAGAGAGAGAGAGAGAGAGAGAGAGAGAGAGAGAGAGAGAGAGAGAGATTCTTTCTCTCTCTCTCTCTCTCTCTCTCTCTCTGACTCAAAAGATATCTTCCCTGCTATTCTAATGTTCTCACTGTTCATTAATACTCCCGCTCCTTTGCAAATATCTATCTTTTCTACCTTTCTCCCGGTAACATTAAAATCATGCAAGAGTAAGATATTGACGGGCTGGATAGGGTGGGTGGGAGCTGAGGGTGGGGCGAGGGAGTGGGTGGGGAGATGAGCCACGCCCCGATAAGTGGGGAGATAAGCAACTCGCCCTCACCCTTCTCACCTCCCACCCTCCCTCATTTCTTTCCTCAGCTGTATTTCCTTCAGCGCAATGGCGATGCCGCAGCAGTGTTCAGTTGAAGATTCCGAAATTGTCATTTGGAGAAGTGTTTTGATACTCTCATTGAAAGAGTTTCAAGTCGTAGGTAGAGGTAAAGTTGGGGCATAGGACGCGTTAGCTGGGCGTGGCCTCGGTGCTCATGCAAAATGTTGGCATGACGAGACAGGAGGATTAAGGAAGGCTGTTCCACAGTTTACCAGCGAAAGGGATGGAAGGATGAATATGTTGGTTAACTCTCGCATTAGGGATTTAGATAATATTGGGATGAACGAGAGTAGCGAGTCGTGTGCAACGGGCTGCGGGAGGGGAGGAGGTGTGGTGTCATCTGCCATCCGGTATCATGAGACATCCCATCCTTATTTTCGCATCGCGGAACCCAAAATTTACTATCATAGAGTAAGTGAAGCATCTAAGTGTAAAAAAAGTACCAAGGAGGACCTAAAAAGCGATGCAAAGCGGAACAGGTCACAAGAAGAAGTGATTGTTGATATCCTAGTTTTATACATACATGCGTCGTCATTTGCATTTATAATAAAGTAAATAAACTTGGGTGGGACAGATCCCGACAAGCAGTCGACGAAAGACACGTTACTGTGTCGAAATTCATGTATGTATTCAGGATGGGATGTCTCACGATACCCGGATGTCTCATGAACCACAGGTGGCATGCAGCTAGCAAGTTCAGCAGAACAGGCAGTGTGTGTTACTATTTGTGCTTTCACAGAACTGAGTGAAGCTCGTTATGTCCCATACTTTAGAACGTTTTATCAAAGTTCCTTAAATTTATGTAAATTATTGACATTTTTATTTCATCATATGTGTTTGATTGATTGATTGATGTGTTTGCATGTAAGGGTTCTGAGCCAAGCCGCTGACAGAGACGTGTTTTCTTCACAGGGTCTGAGTCAAAAGGAAGATGACGACGGACATCAGCGTGGGGGTCCGCTGGGATCCCCTCAAGCAAGAGGAAGTGATTGATGAAGCTTTGATTGAATACGATGGTGGAAACTCCTCCTCCAGACTCTTCGAGAGGTCCAGGATCAAGGCACTTGCAGGTCAGTTCTTGGTGAGGAGTGGGAGGGAGAATGGGAGGAAAGAGAAGAAAAAGAAAATGAAGGAAAGTATAGATAAATAAGTGAAAAAGGAGGTAAAGTGAATAAGAGCGGGTAATATGCAGGGGAGTAGGTAGGAACTCACCTACTGAAACGGGCGTAAGCTACTCCGGTTGAGGTATATATGGGAATCGAGGAGGGTGCTGAAGCCCTCCAAAAAACCCTTCCCATGTCCTCACAATCCGTTTCCCTATTGTCTCATCAACACCAGAGAGTAGTTCAGCATGCTCTCGAAAGACAGATCCTCTCTTTCCACACCACACTACATTCACACAACATACACACCTTTTCCCAAAATTTAAATTTCAAAATGGCGCTAATTCACAATGCCTCGGAATCCCCGCCTGGGGGTGGGGAACACAAATTCCCCCAGGGAGGATTCCCCTTCTGGCTGCCGACTTGAGAGGTGTCTTGATAACTCCTCGACCCTCGTTCTTACCAATTTCTGCAACATTCGCGGTCTTGGTTCTAATTTTCATTCTGTGGAACACCATCTCTCCTCCTCTCAACCTCACCTTCTCTTCCTCACCGAAACACAGGTTTCTGAGGCTACTGACAGCAATCTCTACTCTGTTCCCTCCTACTATCTCTATCCTAAATTTCAATCCAAAACTGGATGATGCGCCTATGTGTGCAACGACATCACTTGCTCTCGTGCCCACGACCTTGACTTCAGAATTTTCCACCATCTGGCTAAGACTTCATTGTCATTCTATTACTAAATACATCTGTGCTGTTTATCTCTCACCTAACTCTACTAACTATGTAAAACTCTTTAACTACTTGAACTCTAATGTGGAGCACATCTTGACCCACTCTCCCTTCGCTGAAATCTCCATTCTAGGAGATTTCAATGTTCACCACCAGCTTTGGCTTTCATCCTCTTTCACTGACCAGCCTGGTGAACAAGCCTTCAACTTTTCTCCCCTCAACGATCTAGAGCAGTTGGTTCAGCATCCTACATGTATTCCCAACCATCTTGAAGACATGCCCAACATACTAGACCTCTTCCTTACTCAAACTATTCTCAAACTTACTCAAACTATTCTCTCCGTTGGGCTCCTCCGATCACAACCTTATTTCTGTATCCTGTCCTATCGCTCCTATACACCCCCTGGACCCACCGAAGAGGCGATGCTTCTGGCATTTTGCTTCAGCTCAGTGGGACGACCTGAGGATGTACTTTTCTGATTTCCCATGGAATGATTACTGCTTCCAGGAGAGAGACCCCTCTGTGTGTGCCCAGCGCATCACAGAGGTGATTGTCTCTGGAATGGAGGCACACATTCCACATACTTTCTCTACTCCCCATGCTAAAAAGCCTTGGTTTAATCACGCTTGTTCTGGTGCTGTCAAAAATAGAGAGGCAGCTCCCAAAAGGTACCAGAGCCCTCCCATGCCTGCTTACCATGATCTTTATATTTCTGCCCGGAATCGTGTCATATCTATTCTTCGACTTACCAAAACCTCTTTCATAAATAGAAAATGTCAAAACCTTGCTTTTTCTAATTCTTCCTGTGACTTCTGGCACCTAGCCAAAAATATCTCCTCCAATTTCACTTCTTCATCTTTCCCTCCTCTCCTTAACCCTGACGGCAGCACCGCCATCTCATCTAGCTCTAAGGCTGAACTCTTCTCTCAAACCTTTTGTAAAAACTCCACTCTGGATGATTATGGGCATATTCCTCCTACTCATCCCCCCTCTGACTCCTTTATGCCTGTTATAAAGATTCTTCCAAATGATGTTTTCTGTGTCCTCTCTGGCTTCAACTCTCAGAAGGCTTATGGACCTGATGGAGTGCCTCCTATTGTCCTTAAAAACTGCCTCCGTGCTGACACCCTGCCTGGTCAAACTCTTTTGTCTCTGCCTATCAACATCTACCTTTCCTTTCTGCTGGAAGCATGCCTTCATACAGCCTGTGCCTAAGAAGGGTGACCGCTCCAATCCTTCAAATTACCGCTCTATAGCTTTACTTTCCTGTCTAGCTAAAGCTTTTGAATCAATCCTTAACTGGAAGATTCAAAAGCACCTTTCCACTTCTGACCTTCTATCTGATCGCCAGTATAGGTTCCACAAGGGGCGTTCTACTGGTGATCTTCTTGCTCTTTTAACTGACTCTTAGTCATCCTCTCTTAGCCGTTTCGGTGAAACTTTCACAGTTGCGCTAGACATATCGAAAGCCTTCAATAGAGTCTGGCACAAGTCTTTGCTCTCTAAACTGCCCTCGTACAGTTTCTCTCCTTCTCTCTGTTCCTTTCTCTCCAGCTTCCTCTCCGGACGTTCTATCTGTGCTGTGGTAGATGGTCACTGTTCTTCCCCTAAACCTATCAACAGTGTTGTTCCACAGGGCTCTGTCCTATCACCTATTCTCTTCCTGTTATTCATCAATGATCTTCTGTCCATAACAAACTGTCCTATCCATTCATATGCTGACAACAGAAGACCCTCTCAACAGGAATTACAAGACTCTAAAGCAGAGGCTGCAGAACACTTAACCTCAGACCTTGCTATCATTTCCGATTTGGGTAAAAGGAATCTTGTGGTCTTCAATGCCTCAAAAACCCAGTTTCTCCACCTATCAACTCGACATAATCTTCCAAACACCTATCCCCTATTCTTCGACAACACTCAGCCTTCACCTTCTTCAACTCTAAATATCTTCGGTCTATCCTTAGCTCAAAATATCAACTGGAAACTTCACATCTCCACTCTTACTAAATCAGCTTCCTCGAGGTTGGGCGTTCTGTATCGTCTCCGCCAGTTCTTCTCCCCCGCACAGATGCTTTCCATTTATAGGTGCCTTGTCCGCCTTCGTATGGAGTATGTATCTCACGTGTGGGGGGCTCCACTCACACAGCTCTCTTGGGCAGTGGAGTCTAAGGCTCTAAGTCTCATCAGCTCTCCTCCTCTTACTAATTGTCTTCTACCTCTTAAATTCCGCTGCCATGTTGCATCTCTTTCTATCTTCTAGCGATATTTTCATGCTAACTGCTCTTCTGAACTTGCTAACTGCATGCCTCCCCCCCTCCCGTGGCCCTGCTGCACACGACTTTCTACTCATGCTCATCTCTATACTGTCCAAACCCCTTATGCAAGAGTTAACCAGCATCTCCATTCTTTCATCCCCTTCACTGGTAAATTCTGGAACAGTCTTCCTTCATCTGTATTTCCTCCTGCCTATGACTAGACCTCCTTCAAGAAAAGTGTATCAAGACACCTCTCCACCAGAAATAGACCTCTCCTTTGGCTACTCTTTACTGTTATCTATTATTGGGGCGGCGAGCAGCTTTTTATTTTTTTTTTTTTTTTTTGAGCCGTGCCCTTTGATGTAAAAAAAAGAAAGAAAGGGAGGAGGTTGGGCAGGGTTGATTGAAGATAGGGAAGGGTGATTTATAAATAAGGTGAGGCAAATATGGGTCATGTGTTATACCCTTTTTATTTTCATCAGTGGATTGTGGTTATTGGGCCGATCTTGGGTTAGATATGGACAGGATAAGATCGGTAATGGTCAAATCGGGCATCTTGAAGCAAGGCTGGATGGTAGGGTGGAGGGGTGACCCAGTGACAGGCAGTACGGGTGTAGGACGAGGCTGGGTGTGGCTGTGTTGGATGGCGCATGGTGGTAGGGTGGCTAGGTAGGGTGTGGCTGTGTTGGGTGGTTTATGGTGAGGTTGGGTCTGGCTATGTTGGGTGGTGTGTGGGGGTAGGATGTGACTGTATTGGGTGGTGTAAGGAGGTAGGGTGAGGCAAGGTGTGGCTGTGTTGGGTAGCATGGAGAAGAGTCACTTTTGGGTGTGGCTGGTCAGCTGTATGGGATGAGGTTGGGGAGAGTGGGAGGTAGAATGGTGTTGGGTCGGGTCACCCTTGTGTGGTTTGGTGGTTAAAGAAAAGAAGGAGGGGAGGGTATGGTGAGGTTAAGGGTAGGGTTGGGTTTGGAAGGAAGGTAAAGGAAGGACATGGCTGGAAGGGAAGGGAAGGGGTAGTGGTGATAGGTGTGCTTTTTGTTGACATATCATATTTTATGTTAAAGACTTCAGTCTATCAATGAGATTTATGTAAAATATTAATGTGCTTCATGAAGCTTTAGGTAGGAATGGGATTGTGATAAGAAGTGTGATTTTTGTTTAATATTCTCATCTCATCATATTCATGTATCAAAATCAATAATATAATTATGGACACATTAAATGAGGGTTTACTATTTAATGAGAAAATACTTCCATTGATAATTTAATATGTATGTTATTGTACACATTAATAAGACTTTACTAATCAATATAAAAATGACCCAATTTCTTGGGTAATATTTCCTATTGTTACAAGATTATCAAGCAAGTTCAGCAGTTACTATTTTAAGTGTCTGTAATGCTCATTTAGCTGCCAGAGGTTATGAAAATTTATTACTTGTTGATGTGTAAGCTTTGCTTAATGTGTGCAAATAAAGCTTAGATGTCAGCAAAGACTCATCAAGTTAATCCTCTTTGCAGCCAATCATTTTGCTGTCATCTCATGATGTGACAAATTGATATCATTTCATAGAAAGTCTCATCTCTCTGAATTGATGGCTGTGAGGTGATAAATATTTGTATGATGTATATGCATATTCATTTGAGTGGCGTGTTTCACTTGACAGACATTTTGTAAACATGTAGACTAACAGAAATCTGTTAAACAAATTTATAAAACTCCAGAAGGTTTTGAATCAAACTGTATTAGTGTGCTCCTTACAGACAACTATGGCAGTGCACTAATTTTATACACTCTTTTTATATATATATATATATATATATATATATATATATATATATATATATATATATATATATATATATATATATATATATATATATATATATATGTATATGTGTGTGTGTGTGCGTGCTTATGATGTGAACAAATGTAAAATTTTGTAGCTATACTTATAATTTAATATTGTAATTATTTCCATTTGCAGTCTATGTTAAAGTTAGACAAGTATTGATAGAGAATGAATCATGGTTTACTAAGTGTGAGGAAAGTTCAGTGCAAGGAACTGCCTTAGTTGTGTGAGAGCTGTTATCTTAACTGTTAAGATAAAAGCATTAATTCATGTGGATGAGTACCCAAGCGTGTGTGTGTGTGTGTGTGTGTGTGTGTGTGTGTGTGTGTGTGTGTGTATTTACCTATTTGTATTTACCTATTTATAGTCTACAGGGCCCGAGTTAAGCTTTAATAGTCCCATCTCCATATCTACATTCATCCAGCCTTTCCTTCATTTGATGGACACTGTGTGTGTGTCTATGTCTGTGTGTGTACATGTGTGTACATGAGGTGTGTCTGGTGATGCAAAAGCTATGCCTTTAGGATTTTTACCATTATGGATATTTTATCATGTAAAGTTTGGGTATCTTTCCTTGGTTGTGTTATTGGCCCAGATTCCAAGGCTCACATTTTTAACAAAGTGTTGAGGATTGACAGAGCTTATCTTCTTGAGTATCTGGTAACTGTGAGATAAGAGAGATCAGGCAGGATAGTTCTCCCTACCATCAGTACCCACTTAGTGTTTGAAGTGAGAGAAAGTGAGGAGAGAGGGTTATGGGTTTTCTCTATGGCACTGCTGTTATCACACCAAACATCCTGTCTTGAGGATGCCAGTGAAGCCTTGACTCTGTTGATGTGTTGAGTGTGTCTGGTGATGATGAAAACATATGAAAGTGGATTGATTATACACCCATCTTATCACATAGATTCTGTAGGTAACGTTATATTTTAATCAAAATGGAGAACCAGAAAGCAAGAAAAAGTTCAAGCAGCTCGCGGAGTAGCAGCAGCAGCAGCAGTAGCAGTGAGGAGACATTTCAGGAAACAGAAGTGATGGAAACTAGTCAAATGGAGCAGCAATATGGCAAGGAAGGGGAAACCTGGAAGGAGTCCCTTAGCCAGGCATGGAGAAATTCCCTTGGAGAAGTGGATGAGGAGCATCACAATGGCCATGTGGAGACCAGCAATGCCAATGTCCAGCCCTCAACCATGCAGATGTTCCAAAGTGAAGCAGTGACTTCTGCCCAGCAAGAATTACAAGAATTATTACCCAAAAGTGAAACAGTGACTTCTGCCCAGCAAGAATCACCATTGTCCTTACCAAAAAGTGAAACATTTACCTCTTATGTCTGTCAAGTGTCCCAAGAATCTGTGTCCAAGAGTGAAACAGTAACTCCATATTATGTCCAGCAGAGCCAACAGATCCAAGAGTTATCAAGCAGCAGTTCAAGGATTCGTGTCTCCTCCAGCAGCTCATCCCAAGGTGCTGCTGATGGCAGCAAGGAGCAAGTGAGAAGCAGCAACAGGAGTACACGAAAAAGTACAAGTGAATGCTCAAGCCAGGAGTCTGATGGGGATTCATTTAGTAGCACTCCTGTGTCCCCTGTGAGCAGCAAGCCACCAGCAATCCAGCACATTATAAAGGAGTCATCACTGTCCTCAGGCAGTAGTATTGTAGGCAGAGATCCTCCTGTCTCTGGCAATGAACCGGTCCTCAATGAGATTAAGTTTGAGCTCACCAGTTGGCCATCCAGAACACAGTCCATCCGCATGGTGAAGGTAAAGGCGCACAAGCCCGCATCCCAGACCTTGAGCCATGACTCCTCAGTGCAGGGTATTTACACTGGACTCATGGAACGTCACATTAAGGAGCTCAAAGGTAAAGGGTTTTTTGAGCTCATTACTTCCACATTTTTATGGTTACCTAAAAGTAAATTTTTATATTAAAAAAAATTCATGTAAGTATTATCCCCTGATATCTATCATATTGAGAACTTTTGTAACTAGCAGAATTCTGTACTTCTTGAGCTTACTGTATATTTTTTCATTATGCTCTTTTTTTTTCTGTGTGTACTGTGAGTGAGAGCATCATGGCAGATATATTTTGTGCTGTGCATTGGGTCGTACAGAAAACCATAAAGTTATGGTGCTGAGTTATTGTATTGATGTTTGTAAAGGAAAAAGTACAGTCAGGAATGCATCTGGAGTTTTGGCAGGCCCTTTAGAGGTAGGAGAGGTGTATGCATTAATTATTTGTTTTCTTCTGGACAGTTCAGTAGTCCCTCCATATACACATTTTTTTTTTTATGCACGGTTTTGGTTATGTATGGTTCAGCATGAAAGAAAGTTAAATATAAAATTATTAGAATTATTATAGCCTTTTGGAGGATAACTGACTGCCTTACCTATCAAATGAACTCAGAAGGCTGAAGGTGGATATGGTGGGACTCTGACGAGGAGGCCTTGCAGTGGCGAGATCAGTGGGGGGGGTACACCTACTACTGGTCTCGCGTGAGCAGTGGTGCTTGTCTTAATTAAGGGAACATCTATAGGCATCTCCGGCCAATTCCAGTCATTTGTGGTTGAGATTACTCTAGCAGATGAGTGACACCTGTCTTCCGCTATTTGTTGGGGTTAGGGTACACAGATCCTGTTGAATAGCAAATTTCTGTGAATGTTTGGTGTGCCGGCCTCAAAAAAAGCTTCTAGACCCCCCACAAATAAAAGTACTGAAAGCAGTTTTACACAGCATTTGTTACTTAAAACAGCATGAAATATTGAAAATTGCATCATTCATCAGCTTTACGTACCATAAACTGTACTCTAATTTGCGTGAACTTCTTACAAATATCTAGTTAAAGTCATAAAGTCTCTGTCATTTTCTTTTTTAACATCTGACATTTTCTTTTTAACATCATATGCTTAAACATTTAATACCATCCAAATTATTTACTAGCAAATGCTGCTTTTTATTAAAATCAAGTAATGAAAATATGAAATCCTCAGAAAGTCTTATAGCGGATTGGCTAGGCCTACAGTGTTAAGGACCGCTGTTGTTGTTGTTGTTGATACCTGTGCAAGGCAAAGATCCAGATCTTCAAGTTTCTTGTGCTCCCTATTTTACTCTATAGCTGTGAAACATGAGCACTGATTAGTGACTTGGAAGAGGCAGATTGATACCTTTGGTAATAATAAAGCAGAACCTTGGGATATTGCTAAAATAACTTGTGTCTAATAGGCAATTACTCCGTGAGACTGATTTGAGCCCATGCATGGTCTATGAATACCAACTCCAGCTATGTGGGCATGTGGCACACTAACCATAAGCTGACACTGCTCCCTGGGTTGTTTCTGTAAGCAACAACCCCGAGTGGAGGAGACCAAGGGAACGCCCACGGAGTTCATAGCTTGAGCAAGTTGATAGATCCTGCCATGAGGTACTTGGGTACTTGGGCAGGGAAGGGGGCTTGCACGGAGACTTGCCTAAGGGAACCCAAGGATTTGGCTTTGTATCGAAGGTAAGGCAACGCACCCTCCCAGCGTATGCCTCCATTGATTGATTGATTGATTGTGTCTCTAATCTTTCGTCATTTTACAAAAAGATGTAGCCTACTTAGTGACAAATTGGGACAAAAACTTATAATATATCTTGGTTTTAGTAAAGTAAACCATTCACTGAGTGCCTCACTAAAGACTTTAAGTAGAATGAAATAGAGGATAAAGTTGTGAAGTGGATCAACCCATAGCTTAGCAATGAGATGCAGAGAGTGCAGGTATACTGGGATAAATCAGATTGGGCTTGAATTACTAGTGACATCCTATAGAGATCAGTTTTAAGTTTGTTTATATTTATCATATGTATCAACGATCTTATCACTGGTTATACACTAGTAACATAAGCAAGTCTGTTGATGACACAAAAATATGAAAACTACGTAATCAGTTCAGCAAACAACACTGGTACTTCAGGAGGAACTAAATGGCCTGTATGAGTGGGCTATCAAAGGGATGGTGCACTTCAACATATACAAATGCAATGTCCTAAGTGTAGGTAAAAATGAGGCACCTAATACAAAGCTAGGCTGATCACCATAAATAAGAAATGCAAGAAAATACGATCAGAGTTTGGCGAATTTTAAGGATATTATTCTGATATATTTTCTGAAAATTCACCTTAGGTCTTTCCTTCATTAGCATAACCCCAGATCTGTGCTTAGTCATTTTTTACAATAATATTATGAGAAGCAAAAATTTGCCTGCTGCAGCTGGACCGATAGGCTAACAAAATATGATTATCATTATCATTAATATTATGGTTTTAGTATCTTACTAAATCTGCCAACACCTTTGACCACATATGCATCATGCCTGTTGTGACATGAAGGCTGAACATATGTCACCTTAACCAGATTCTCAACCCAGTTGCAGGCTGATTCTTTGAACTTTCTTATTTTCAGCATATAAATGGATAGTATAGGAACACTTTGGTGTGTGTAACTATGTCAGTATCTTGGCACTTAGTCTGGTATAGAGCTATATGCCTCAATAACCCCCTAAGTAATTGCACTTTAAATAACAATTCTTGACCACTCCAGCTGTGGATGGGATATGGGTGTACATATGAGCTCTGGCCTTTAACCCAGTAATCACTGTATTACCAGCAGAAATTGCGTAAATAGTCGTGGGTTTTACATCTAGAAGTGTAAGCATTCAGAGCTCAGAAACTATCCTTAAATTGTTAAACCTTATCTTGATTGTGATGTTCAGTTTTTGGTGCCTACAGAAAGGATATAAATTTCCTTGAAATGGTTCAGAGAAGGGTAACAAAAATGATCCAAGGACTTATGAACTTACTGTGAAGAGAAAGACTAAGAACAGACATAGACTACGAGGTGATTTAATTGAAGATATTACATGGATGAAGAGCATTAATAAGGGTGATTGAAGTGAGGAAATTATTCTAAAAACTTGTAAAAACATTCAGCATCTGGTTTAAGTTGAATAAATTCAAGTTCAAGATGAAATTGTCAAGAATGGGTTCATGAACAGGGTGGTGAATGAGTGGAATGAACTGAGCAGATTAATTATGTAGTTGAGGCTAACATAGTTGAAAACTTTTAAAAGGTTAGAAATATTTATGGATGGACAGGAAATATGGTGAATAACCCACTCAGGAGCTGCCATATGTTAACCATTTGGCCTCTCATAGTCTCCTTATATCTTGTGTATCCTTGTTTAAAAGTCTGAGGTAAGGGAATGGTATCAAGATTGAAGGAGGTTGCAATTGCAATTTAATTCTTTCATGCCCATCCTTCATCACTGCCCTTACATTTGATTCCATTTGTTTCGGTCACATTTTTCTCATTTTTTTCATAGTTTTTCCATACTTTCAACTTATTCATACCACAGATCCTCTCTAGAAAGAATCCCCCTTATTTCCCATTTATGATTTGGTTCAACTCCCCATCACTTCAAATATTTTATCAAGAGAGCATTTAATTTTGTACTTCTTTCATTTTTCACCATCATAAAATTCACCTCCATAAATGGATTGCCATTTTATTGTACCTATACTTTTCTGAAACGTGCAGAAAAATTATACCTGCTGTATTCTTACTTATTTAGATGAACGAGAGAGTGTCCAGAAGAAGACCTTTATGAAGTGGGTCAACTCGCACCTGGTCAGAGTCAGCACACGCATCGGTGACCTCTATGTTGACCTTCGGGATGGCAAGCAGCTCATCAAACTGCTGGAAATCCTGTCAGGGGAGCGCCTGGTAAGTGTCTGAA
This sequence comes from Eriocheir sinensis, assembly GCF_024679095.1. Taxonomy (NCBI): domain Eukaryota; kingdom Metazoa; phylum Arthropoda; class Malacostraca; order Decapoda; family Varunidae; genus Eriocheir; species Eriocheir sinensis. The sequence continues at coordinate 991,040 of NC_066541.1, read as the reverse complement.
GGCCTCCTCATTTTAGACTAGCCAAAAAGATAAAGACAAAGAAGGAAAGGAAAAGCTACCTGAACAGTGTTTCACTTAAGGCAATGTATTTATTTTCTCAAAATTCATTATGAATATTTTTGTTTTTATTTGTTACTTGTTACGGTGTCAGAGGGTCAAGGTAAAAAAGTTATGAAAATAAATGCCATTTGCTCCTGAAATGCTTGCCAATGGACCGTATTGGCTATACAGGCAGTGCCACATGTGACCACTCAACTCAAAGCTGTCCTTTCTATAGAGTTCAAGTTATAGACTAGAGTGCCTCCGAGGCTGTCTCCGGGATACACGGCCATGGTGCCGCCATCGCTCCAAGCTGATGATTGCACACACTTCACTCATGCCAGATTTCAGTTTTTCTCCATGTCAAATAGTAGAGTCAGGAGATCGGGTAGGAGTAAAGTGCGTGCAGTCGTTGGCTTGGAGCAGTGGTGGTACTAAGACCCTGTATCCTGGAGGCAGCCTCATATGCACTCTAACTTGAATTCTATGAAAAGTACTGCTTTGACAGTTCACTGACTGGCCACGTGTGGCGCTGCCTGTATAGCCAATACGGTCCATTGTTGCTTTCATGTGAGGTGCTCATTCTGGACATAGGAAAAACTCATTTAAGCCAGTAAGGGAGGAAATAAACTTATTCATGGGCAGAGTTTTGGTTTTTCCATCCAATTGTGATCTTCCATAAGATATTTATTTTGTTTGCCACTCATAAATTAAACTTACTACCCTAGAGAATAGGAAGATCAGATAGTACACTCCATTACGAGTACAAAATACAGAATATACATTTTTCCCTCCCTCACAGCCACGGCCGACCAAAGGCAAGATGCGCATCCACTGTTTGGAGAATGTGGACAAAGCACTACAGTTCCTGCGGGATCAGCGAGTGCACCTGGAAAACATGGGTTCCCATGACATAGTGGACGGCAATGCCCGCCTCACCCTGGGTCTCATCTGGACCATCATCCTCCGCTTCCAGATCCAGGATATCACCATCGAGGAAACAGAAAACCAAGAGACCAAGAGTGCCAAGGATGCTCTGCTCCTCTGGTGCCAGATGAAGACTGCTGGCTACCACAATGTCAACATCAGGAACTTTACCACCTCCTGGAGAGATGGTCTTGCCTTCAATGCCATCATCCACAAGCACCGTCCAGACTTGGTGCAGTATGAGAAGCTTTCACGCTCAAATCCCATCCACAATCTCAATAATGCCTTCAACATAGCTGAGAACAAACTTGGACTTACTAAGCTTTTAGATGCAGAGGATATTTTTGTTGAACAGCCTGATGAGAAGTCCATCATTACCTATGTTGTCACCTACTACCACTACTTCTCTAAACTAAAGCAAGAGACCGTGCAGGGTAAACGTATTGGCAAAGTGGTTGGCATTGCCATGGAGAATGACAGGATGATCAAAGAATATGAGAGTCTAACATCAGATCTTCTCAAATGGATTGAGACAACAATTGAAAGCCTAAATGATAGAGCCTTCTCCAACTCTTTGACTGGAGTACAGACCCAGCTGACACAGTTCAACACCTACCGCACAGTGGAAAAGCCTCCTAAGTTTGTGGAGAAGGGCAACCTTGAGGTGCTGCTCTTCACTCTGCAATCCAAGATGAGAGCCAACAATCAGAAGCCTTACCTACCCAAGGAGGGCAAGATGATCAGTGACATCAACAAGGCCTGGGAACGCCTTGAAAAAGCTGAGCATGAAAGGGAGTTGGCTCTGAGAGAGGAACTCATCCGTCAGGAAAAACTGGAGCAGTTGGCTGCTAGATTTAATCGCAAGGCAGGGATGAGGGAGACCTGGCTGTCGGAGAACCAACGTCTTGTTTCTCAGGATAACTTCGGCTTTGACTTGGCAGCTGTTGAGGCGGCAGCCAAGAAACACGAGGCCATCGAGACAGACATCTTTGCCTATGAGGAGCGTGTGCAGGCTGTTGTTGCTGTGGCACAAGAGTTGGAAGCAGAGAATTACCATGATATTGAGCGCATTAATGCCAGGAAAGACAACGTACTCCGGTTATGGAACTATTTGCTTGAATTACTGCGCCTCCGACGCATGAGGCTGGAACTGTCCTTACAATTGCAGCAGAACTTCCAAGAGATGATCTACATCCTGGACTCTATGGAGGATATGAAGGTCCGTCTCTTGAGTGAAGACTATGGCAAGCACCTCATGGGAGTGGAAGACTTGCTGCAGAAACACTCCTTGCTTGAGGCAGACATCAATGTGCTGGGTGAGCGTGTCAAGACAGTCATTGAACACTCCCAGAGGTTCCTTGATGATGAACAAGTGGAGGGTTACCGTCCATGTGACCCATCAATTGTGCTAGAGCGAGTACAACAACTGGAAGATGCCTATGGCGAGCTTGTCAAGCTGGCCGTGGAGCGCAGGCTTCGACTAGAGGAGTCTCGCAAGCTGTGGCAGTTTTATTGGGACATGGCAGAGGAAGAGAATTGGATCAAGGAGAAAGAACAGATTCTATCCACATCCGACATTGGTCATGACCTTATCACAGTCAACTTGTTGCTGACAAAACACAAAACAGTGGAGGAAGAACTTCTGTCTCATGAACCTCAGCTCATGGCTGTTGTCAAGATAGGTGAAGAGCTCATAGCACAACAACACTTTGGTTCTGACAAAATTCAGGAAAGAATTGATGAGATAATGGGAATGTGGAACAACCTCAAGGAAAGGTCAGCCAATCGCAAAAAGCGACTGACAGATGCTGTGGATCTGCACCAGTTCTACACAGAGGCTGATGATGTTGACACCTGGATGCTGGATATTCTCCGCCTTGTCTCCAGTGAAGACACTGGCCGAGATGAGGCAACTGTTCAGTCTCTCCTCAAGAAACACAAGGATGTTACAGAAGAGTTGAAGAACTATGCTTCAACCATCGAGGCTCTTCACCATCAAGCTTCTGAACTCAATGAGATTGACAGAGAATCTCCAGATGTAGTTGAGAGACTTGCCTCAATTGACAGGAGATACAAGGAATTGTTAGAGTTGGCTAAGATGAGGAAACAGAGGCTCCTGGATGCTCTCTCACTTTACAAGCTTTTCACAGAAGCTGATGGAGTGGAACAATGGATTGGGGAGAAGGAGCGCATGCTGCAGACAATGGTGCCAGCAAAGGATATTGAAGACTGTGAGATCATGAAACACAGGTATGAAGGATTTGAACAGGAGATGAATGCCAATGCAAGCAGAGTGGCTGTGGTGAATCAACTTGCCCGCCAGTTGCTGCATGTAGAGCATCCTAACTCCGAAGACATTATTGCTCGCCAGAATCAGCTGAACCAGAGGTGGGCAGAGCTTCGAGAAAAGGCAGAGAACAAGCGTGAGGAACTCAATTCTGCTCATGGTGTTCAGACATTCCATATTGAATGCAGAGAGACTGTTTTGTGGATTGAGGACAAGAAGAGAGTCCTAATGGAGACTGCTGACCTGGGAACTGACCTGAGTGGCATAATGACTCTGCAGCGACGTCTGTCTGGCATGGAGCGTGACTTGGCTGCTATCCAAGCCAAGCTGGACTCTCTTGAAAAGGAGGCTGACAAGATCAGCCAGGAGCACCCTGAGGAGGCTGAACTTATCCGTGAGCGTGTAGAACAGATTCGTGCTGTGTGGGACCAACTGACTCAGCTGTTAAAGGAGCGTGATGCTAAGCTGGAAGAGGCTGGTGACCTCCACCGCTTCCTGCGTGACCTTGATCACTTCCAGGCTTGGCTTACCAAGACCATGACTGATGTTGCTTCTGAAGATATTCCATCCAACCTTGCTGAAGCTGAGAAGCTGCTGAGCCAGCATCAGTCCATCCGAGAGGAAATTGACAACTACACAGAGGACTACACCAAGATGATGGAATATGGTGAACGCATCACTGCAGAAGATGTCACTCCTGCAGATGATGCTCAGTATATGTTCCTAAGGGAGCGTCTCAAGGCCCTCAAGGATGGCTGGGCTGAGCTTCATCAGATGTGGGAGAACAGGCAACAGCTCTTGTCTCAGTCTCTCAACTTACAGATGTTCTTGCGTGATGCTAAGCAAGGAGAGGTGCTCCTGAGTCAACAAGAACACTACCTGAGCAAAGATGAAACACCTGCTAACTTGGAACAGGCAGAGAACCTTATCAAGAGACATGAAGCTTTCCTTACCACCATGGAAGCAAATGATGAAAAGATCAATGGAATTTGTCAGTTTGCACAGAGGCTTTTGGATGAGGAACACTTTGCTGCAGATAAGATCCAGAAGAAGGCCGAGAACATTGAAGAAAGGCGACAACAGAACAGAGAACGAGCTATGGAACAGATGGAACGATTACGGGACCAACTGCAGGTGCATCAGTTCCTCCAAGACTGTGAGGAACTCAATGATTGGGTGCAGGAGAAACATATTATTGCCCAAGATGAGAGCTACCGTTCAGCCAAGACTGTTCACAGCAAGTGGACTCGGCACCAAGCATTTGAAGCAGAGATTGCTAGCAACAAAGACAGACTTGTAAGAGTGCAGCAAGCTGGAGAGGAATTAGTTAAGGAGAAGCCAGAAATGGCCGAGATGATCGGACCGAAGATCACAGAGCTAAACCAACACTTCGAAGACCTTGAAAGCACGACCAAGGAGAAGGGCGAACGACTCTTTGATGCCAACAGGCAAGTTCTTTACGAACAGACATGCGACGATATCGACACATGGATGAGTGACCTCGAGAAGCAGATTGAGGGAGGAGACACAGGGATGGACTTGACTTCTGTAAATATCCTGATGCAGAAGCAGCAAATGATTGAAACACAAATGGCAGTCAAAGCCAAACAGGTGGAGCAGTTGGAGAGTCAGGCTGACTATCTGCAGCGCATGACTCCAGACAAGACAGAAGAGATCAAGCTGATGAAGTCCAAGGTGGAGCAAAAGTTCGAGTCCCTGAAGGCACCTCTCGTCGATCGTAACACAGCCCTGGGCAAGAAGAAGGAGGCATTCCAGTTCAGGCGAGATGTGGAGGATGAGAAGCTTTGGATCCAGGAGAAGATGCCTCAGGCCACCAGCACTGATTATGGCAACTCCCTCTTCACCGTCCACATGCTGAAGAAGAAGTTACAGAGTTTAAGCACAGAGATTGACAACCATGAGCCAAGGATCAACCTCGTATGTGATAATGGCCGTAAGCTTATTGAGGAGGGACATGTCGATGCTGATGAGTTCCATAAGTTGCTGGAGGAGCTGCTGGATCACTGGACCAAGCTGAAGGATGCCATGGAATTCAGACGTTCCAAACTTGCTGTCTCTGAAAAGGCTCAGCAGTATCTCTTTGATGCCAGTGAGGCTGAGGTATGGATGAGTGAGCAAGAGCTGTACATGATGGTGGAGGACAGAGGCAAGGATGAACTTTCAGCCCAGAACTTAATGAAGAAGCACCAGAGCCTTGAGAGTGCTGTCACCGACTATGCAGAGACCATCCGACAGCTTGGTGAGACTGCCAGACACCTCATTAGTGAAGAACACCCTGACAGGTAAGGTTTATCCTTTGTATATACATTTACATTTTTTATTATTTTATTTATGATTCTTGGTTAAAATGAATGATTGATTCCTTAGTCATGGAGATGAAGAAGGCATGTCTCCTTATTGCAATGTGTCCTTAGCAACAGCTAAGAAGGTCATAACTCCTATGATACAGGAGGGTTAGATAAGGACCTAAGGTTCTCCACATGTATTTTTTCCCAGAACATTCATCATATTGTTCATGTCATTATTTTTTACCACTTAATGTGCCATCACAGAAGATGGTGCCATCAATGTTAACCCCCTTAAGTACAATAAAGCTTGATCAGGCTTTATCATAACTGTACACACAGTACTATGTATTTTAATTTGCATACATTAGATTTGATATCTGGTAGAAGGAGGGGTTGCCAGCTGTCCAATAACCCACTCTTGCAAAATTATAGCAAATATTTGGTTACTTTGCCTCCGGCAATTGGAGGGAGCATCATGAATGACTCACAACCTTCGACTTTGTGTTCTCAACACCCATGTTCTCGCCCCCTAAACACCAATTTACAAAGAGAAGTTGACATTGATTGCCATAGCTTTGCAAAATAATATTAAAGACATGTCCATAGAACATGGTTTATATATAGTTTGGCATAATAAAGCTATTCTTATAATGTTTTATGATAAAACCCCTCATGATGCAAATGATTGTTTTTTTAAGTAAGTATGAACAGTATAGCAAAGGAACTGTGATATTATCATCAACTCAGACTTGAAAAATGATAATCACAGGTCCTTTGGTATACTACTCACACTTACTTGCAGAATAATCACTTGGATAATGAGGGTTTTTATCTTATGACATGAAAAAAATAACTTCAAATCTTCTACTGGTAGGAATTTTTCTATACTTTTGGTCTCTCAGATTCTTCCAGATACGTATTTGAGGTTTCTGGAAACCCAAGGGCCGGATAGTTTGGGGTTTTACTGTATTCAGTATTCATGATACTGACGCTTATGTAGGCATGTTTGATGACTTGTCCATACCCACCAGTATTGATCCTGAGCAATTTGTCAGTGTTGCTGTATCATATAGCTGGTACAATTAATACCAGTACTGGTACTGGTACATGCCCAGTCCTACTGCACTCCAATACAGATTTATTTATGCTTTGTCAGCTGGACAGCTGCTTGCAGGTATGATCCAGTACTTATACCCATTTCATATTTTTATCTCCTGATATTTATGGAATGAAGCATTCATTAGTAAATAATTCCCACTGTACGAAACACCTAAAGTTGAAAAAAAATAAATGGCAGAGATTGTGTTGAGGACCCAACTTTTAAGTGAGATATCAATGACTGCATATTTGTAAGAGGTTTACGTAAAATGCAGAACAGTTTATAGTATGTATAGCTGATGAATAATGCTATTTGTGATATTCTATGCTGTTTTCTGATATCTGAAATGCTTTGTAAAGTACAGTTTGTGTAAAATTGCTCTCAGTGATTTTTTGCTGGTCGAAAGACTTTTTTGGGGGCAGTGCACCAAACATTCATGGAAATTTGCTTTTCGCTGGAGTCCTTGTCCCCCAACCCCCGTGAATACAGGGGGACAGGTGTATATACTTTTTTCTGGTCTTTTAGGACACATTTTTTTCTTTAAGTGTGTGAGAGTAATTACAGCACTTTATATTTCTTTGTAATTTTCCATTTTCATACACCCATCCCCTTCCTATCATTCCTAGTAGGTTAAGAAATTGCATGTGATAGTGGAAATGCGTGATGGCTGAATTGAAGACTCACTAGGAATAATTCTAATTGGGCAGCCAATTTACCTCTATTTTGTGCCAATTATACCTCTCAGGACATAGTTTAACACCAAACACTGTACTTATAATAACACTGTACTTATTATAGCATTCAAAACAACTTCATTACACTCAGTGATAGTTAGTAGATTCTTGTAAGGTTACTCTGGGCAGATTTTGCTCCTGGAAATATACCAAAAAGTTCGTAAGTTTAAGATGTGTCATCAGCTCTGTATTTCCCCTTGTTTTGCAGTGAACAAATCAGCAAAAGACAGTCCCAGATTGACAAGCTGTATGCTGGCCTTCGTGACTTGGCAGTGGAGCGACGCAGCAAGCTTGATGAGGCTTTGAAGTTGTTTATGTTGAACCGGGAAGTGGATGACCTTGAGCAGTGGATTGCCGAGAGGGAGGTTGTGGCTGGCTCACATGAACTTGGCCAGGACTATGATCATGTCACGGTGAGATGTGCCATGATTTTTCGCTTGCTCACATTCATGTGATATATGTACATTTTTTCTTGATGGGGTCTGCTGGTTGGCCCCAGCCCATTAACCCTTTCCTTGCGCACGGGACAGGACGCGACTATCCCCTCAGGTGCAGTCGGGAAGCCCAATGAGGGGTCTCTTTTAACCTCTGTATCTCAAAAACTATTCATCACAACTAAAAACCAAAAACACCATTGGAAAGAGGAGGTCCAGATCTATAGGAGTTGGTTATGTATGCCTCTCTTGCAAATATACATGCACGTTCAGGGAGTGTTGAATGTTAACACTTACGTCGGTGCGTGCATGATGATTAGCCTTCCCTTCTCCCTCAGATTCTGGCAAGGGAGTATTGCCAACTGCAATATTTACAACTATTTGGTCAAAGAATCAGTCAGGTGATAGGTGAAGCTATGCAAAAATGCCGCTATATTGGGCAAGAACATCCAACAGTTACTCGTCCGTAGATTTGCCGCGCTGGGCTGATATGATTTTCCACCAAATTTACTGAAGAACCCACTCAGTTGGCAATCCTGTGTTGTGAGAATTAGTGTTGGAACACTTTCATATGCAGGAGATTTGAGTGCGGGTGGAGCTCGCAGCGAGCGTTTAGCACCACCAGCAAATATGCCTAACGCTCGCTGTGAGCGTTTAGCAATGAAAGGGTTAATGGTGCAGGCAAGTTTTTATCATGGGGCCATGTTGTTTGGCTCATGCTGCCACCTTGGAACTCATCTTTGCTCCTCACTAGAAAGTTTTGATAGAGTTCAAACTGAAAGGTGGTCATCAGAACAGCAAGTGGGTAGTACACCACGCCTGCATGCTGAGTACTCAGCCACCGCCTCCCCTGTATATTACTGTTCCAAAAGTTTGGAGTGTTTTATTTATTTATTTATTTATTTTTTTTTTTTTTCAAAATATAGATAAGTTTAATATAGATTTGAGTTTATGTGAGATTTTAGACAACCTAAATGCATTAATAGAGATTTGCATTTATCAAAGAAGTTTAAACTATTTTGAAGCCTAACTTTCTCCAGTTAATTTATGGTGACTTTCTAGATGGCTCAGGATAGTTTTTTGCTCTTGTATCCATAAGTGTTTTTTTAATATTGAAACAATGTTTTAACATTAAAACCTTAACTCTACAGATGCTCCGAGACAGATTCAAGGACTTTGCACGAGACACAGAAACCATTGGGAATGAGAGAGTAGCTGCAGTCAATGAGATTGCTGACCAGCTCATTTCTGCTGGCCACTCTGATGCTGCCACCATAGCATTATGGAAGGATGGCCTCAATGAGTCTTGGGCTGATCTTCTGGAGCTCATTGATACCCGCACACAGATGCTCGCTGCCTCTTGGGAGCTTCACAAGTTCTTCCATGACTGTAAGGATGTGTTGAGTCGCATTCTCGAGAAGCAGAACAGCATCTCAGACGAACTCGGCAGAGATGCTGGATCAGTGTCGGCCCTGCAGAGAAAGCACCAGAACTTTGTCCAAGACTTGGTCATGCTTCAGCAACAGGCAAGTAGCCAGTCACTATTAAAAATGCATGATGATGAGGTTCTGTTTATATAAGTGGCACAGTTGGTCACAATTATTGAGTTCTATGATAATAATACTATATTTTCTCTGTAGGTTCAACAAGTTCAGGATGACTCTTCCAAGCTACAAGCTGCATATGCGGGTGACAAAGCCAGGGAAATCACAAACCGTGAGGCAGAGGTTGTGTCTGCCTGGTTGAACTTGCAGGGAATGTGTGAAGATCGCAGAGTTAAGCTCAGTGACACAGGAGACTTGTTCAAGTTCTTCAACATGGTGCGCACACTCATACTGTGGATGGATGATGTTATCAGACAGATGAACACTACTGAGAAACCAAGGTATAAACAAATATATTTGTATTGCAATAGTTTATTTCACTAAATAAATTAGTAAGTTTGTCATAAACAAAGTATGATCAAAATTTTTTCTGACAGGAAGATATGTTGAAACAGTGACGGAGTTCTGCAGGTGTAAACTTTCAGGTCCTTCATATGTTGTTGATGTTTTACAGGGATGTTAGTGGTGTTGAGTTGCTGATGAACAATCACCAGAGTTTGAAAGCAGAAGTGGATGCCAGAGAAGATAATTTCAACGTCTGTGTGTCCCTTGGGAAGGAGCTGCTTGCCCGCAACCACTACGCCACACCAGAGATCAAGGAGAAGCTCATGTCACTCAGCAACCAGCGCATCAACATGCTGCAGCGCTGGGAGGAAAGATGGGAGCACTTACAGCTCAGTAAGTCACACCAGCAATTTGGCTACTATTGTTACTGAATTTAAGACATTCAAACTAATGTGAAATCTTGAATCTCGCATTCATTGACTTATTTGGAAAATGTGTAAAACCATTTGAGTTGAGTTATTCTAGTGTTTGTAAGTCTTAGATAATAGGCTGCACAAACACTTACGGCCATATTCTCAGTGAAGCTCTTCCCTCTTCGTCGAAGCGTCTCTTAGAGAGTGTGTTTCCGTTGAAGGGTATGCCCAGTTCCTAACCTTCGAAACAATCTTTCCGTGTAGTGTTGGTACTACTGCAAATCAAACAAACGTAGAAAACCGAAACCTTAATGCAATTTAGGTACATTTATATAATGGATTATATAGTGTGACTAATATTTATGTAAACAGTGCTTGATACAGTGACATACATTATATATAGCAGAAATTTTACATGGATGCATTTAATTGGTTGGTACCCGTGGCTATGTTTGCTTCACTTTCATATCGTCCCGTTACCTGTGGGCGGAGTTTAGGAGACCTTGTTAGAATAAACTGCTTTTATTTTCTTTATTTTCCTCCTGTTCCATGAGACATCTCTTTTTCCCTTCGTTATTTCTCACTTGTAAATATATTTTAACTAGCTTTAGAGCTCCTATCAGTGGGTGGAAAATGGTATCATCTATATTGCTGAGCTTTGCTAAGCTCCACCCACAGGTGACGTCACGAGTTTGGAGATTGGCTGTGTTAAGCCCAGCACGGAGTACCAAATACCACCACATATTCATACAGACTTGTGAAACAAGCGCCCGGAGAAAGCCTGTTAGTCCGTCACTTTAAAATTCATCCCAGCAATCTTAATGCATGCTTATGGTTCGAAGTGCCAGCCCTACAAACGCTCAAAAAAGATAACTGTTGTGAATAGTTGAGACTAAAGGGCGGGGCGTGCTGGTTGAGAGGTGTGTTCCAGTGTTGGCTTAAATTATCATAGGAACCGTGAAGTCTTGAATAAACAGAAAAATATTGTTTCTCGCATTGTATTATTTTTTATATAAGGCCTAGAAAACTTAAATTGTTCTTATACCTAATTAATAATACAGCAACATGAAAAAATGTTGCAATAAAGCATTAAATGTGCGAAGATATTAGCGAAGAGCGGGCCTTCACCTCCTCTTTGTCAAGAGAGGAAATTAGTTCATTTTTCCGCCGCTTCAAGGCGCTGCATCAAAGACACTCCTCTTCACTGAGAATACCGTTTGGTCCACGAAGCCTTGTTTCCTCGCGTGAAGGGGGAAGAGATTCACTGAGAATACGGCCGTTAGCCTTTCAACAAAAATAACTGACATTAAAATACAGTTTTTGCAGTAAGATATTATACTTGCTAAATGCCTACATGTAAAAGAATGCTACTCACAATGTCGCACTTGTGTGAAAATTTTACGTTTAGGATGCAGTTTGTTGTGGTTTTATGAATTTAATTCACATTTCTTACTTTTTTAATGATCTGTAACATTATAGTTTTGGAGGTGTACCAGTTTGCTCGCGATGCATCAGTGGCAGAGAGTTGGCTCCTGGCACAGGAACCTTATCTATTATCAGCTGAGTGTGGGGTGAGTAATAACTAATCTCCAGGTGCTGCCATTTTATATCAGAGAGAAGGATGTGAAATCAGGTTATTGCTATGAAAGAATGTTAAAAGTTTCAAAATCCCTAAATAATGTATCCCTTACCTTGTTTAACTTGAAAGTAGGCTGTTAGTGATGATAATGGTTGATGATATAATCTTATTCACAAGCCATTGATATTTCATTCCTTCTGAGAAGGTGTTGCCTGTGATGTGATATTGGCATTATAACATGGGTCTTTGATATTTATATTTTAGTCATTAACTCCTATCACCTTTCCAATCACAGCAATCTATTGATGAAGTTGAAAACCTGATCAAGAAGCATGAGGCATTTGACAAGGCCTGTACGGCCCAGGAGGAGAGGTTTGCTGCCCTGGAAAGACTGACCACAGTAAGTACTTATATATTGTTTTTGGCAACACATCATTCATTCTCATTAGCTTCACTTACACTTGTTAAAGTCTCATAGGCTGTGCATATCAGGCCATATCAGGAGAAGTTCAGCTATGTTGCTTTGATATTTGTACCCTGAACTGTTATTTCAAGTAGTTTCTAGTAAAATGCCATAATTCAAATCTTGATACTATCTATTCATTTAAAAGTATATTTTATGAATTGTTTCATCCCTACTTAAGATTTACTCACATTGAGTCCTAGGCTGCTCTGTATATAGTATATATATATATATATATATATATATATATATATATATATATATATATATATATATATATATATATATATATATATATATATATATATATATATATATATATATATATATATATATATATATATATATATATATATATATATATATAAATCAGTAATTGCTGGTTTATCAATATAAAATGTAGAGATAGGTCTGAATTATTCCTGGGAACATAACAAAACCAGCATTTAAAAAAAATATTACACAAATAAATATTGAAACAAATCGTGACTTACCTGGACGATAGCTGGAATTACGAGAGCAGGATAAGCGGCTTGGACTTAGAGATGAGCAGGGCCGTGCTCTTTACTATGGTCAACGCTACACGGATGATGAGCCGGTGAATGGTAGCTTTAGGGCAGCCTTCATTAAGGATACAAGGGATGTGTGCTACCCATCACAGACTCTGGTCTGTTCTTGCATCTGTTTAGCATTGTTACTTATCAGCAGTGGTTGGGAGGGAAATGGTCTTGTATCCTTAATGAATGAGGGTATCCTCATAAACTTGTGTTGTAGCAAGTTGAGCAAATACCAGAAGTTTGCAGAACTGAAGGCAATGTCTATCATCTGATATACATTCTTAATTTCCATATATTTAGAAATTAACCCCCAGGGTGCCAGCGCCGTGTATCTAAGGTGGCGGGTAGGCGCACGGTGGGTGCCAGCGCTGCTTATCTATGGTGGCGGGTAGGCGCACGGTGTGTGCCAGCGCTGTGTATCTATGGTGGCAATTTAGAAAACTCGCCGTGGCTTTATTTTGACTGAGAAGCTTTTCATACTTTGTCAGGACACTATTCATACCTTTACCCCTCCTGGTCACTGATCTTCACCCCCCACCAAGCCTTTAGGGATCCCGAGGGTACGGATCCATTTCCTGAACTGACCACAGTGCAGGGAGGATGTCTCGCTGCGCAAAGCATATTTTCGTGCCCTTGATGAGACCCCTAGTGACTTCACGGATAGTGATTCGAGTGACTGAGTCTGATAGTGACCTTGATAAAGATTATATATATAGTGATAGTGGTAGCTCGAGTGGTGAGGAAAGTGAGGTGCCGACGCCTCGCCACTCGCATTATGCCCAAGCAAGGAGGGTTTTCGAACCCTCTGCTGCCTCTCAGGCCAAAAGGCTGAAGTTTGATAGACGAGCTTCTTGGGGCGAGTAAGTCTACGGGATGTAACACTCCAAATATCAGAAACTTCCGGCGCCTAGAAATCATGGGAAAAAAAAAAATCCAAATTAGCTTGGCACCAGGGGAAGGTTTTTGTGAAAAATGCGTGGCACCGAGGGGGTTAAAACAAAATGTTTTATAAATTAAAATCAAGTCATCATCCTTTTAGCTTCTTGTCCTTCAGTCCTTCATCTTCAGCTTACTAGAGAGTGAAGTGAGCTAATAATTCACAAATGTATGATTATGTCATAGTAAGCAGTGAATTAGGAGAAGGGAAGTTTTAGTAAATTACATTGGAAGTGGGAATATAGGGAGCATTGGCAGCAACCAAGTTCAAATATATTATGTCCTGAAGTGATCTCATAAGCACTTCATTTCTCATAAGTACTTCACTTTGCTCAGTTTATTTCATAGTGAAAAGCAAAAGTTGATAACAATATTTTAACCAGCATTTACTGAGATACCAAATGAAAACACCCATGCAATTATTTCTTCACCATTTTGATATTGCTTTAATCTCCTTTTAATCAGAACAAAGATTTCTTAAGAAAAGCATGCCTACTAGTGTAGTTTTACAGTGACTAGTGTTTTGTGTTTGACTACCCATCTGTCTGTGATGTTTAGATCAGTGAGAGTGTGTGTGTGTGTGTGTGTGTGTATTTACCTAGTTGTATTTACCTAGTTGTAGTATACAGGGCCTGAGCTCAAGCTTGGACAGTCCTGTCTACATTTGTCCAGCTTTTCCTTCATTTTATAGGCACTGCCCACTTCAACAATGTCTTTGCTAAGTCCATTCCATGTATCTCCATGCCTGTATGGAAAACTGATCTTTAGGTCTTTCAATCAAGTCCCTTTTCTCAATTTCTTACTGTATCCTCTTTGTTGCCTCCTCCCTTCCATCTCCATTAAATCATTTCTATCCAACACTTCCATTCCACTTGTATTCCTGTTTAACACTATCAGGTCTCCTCTTTCTCTTCTTTCTTCCAGTGTTGGTAAGACCAGTTCCTCTAATCTAGTCTCGTATGGCAGGCTTGATAATTCAGGTACCATCTTAGTCGCGATCCTTTGAATCCTTTGAAGTTTCCTTATGTCCTTCTTGTGTGGTGACCAGACAAGTGCCGCATACTCTAGCCTTGGTCTATTCAGTGTTGTTATTATTATCTTCATCATGTCCCCATCCAAGTGGTGAAATGCAACTCTAATATTTTGCAACAGACTATATTTATGTGTGGGTGAGTGTTTACATGCATGCATAAGTGAGTGTGGGTGTGTGTGTGTGTGTGTGTGTGTGTGTGCATGCGTGCATGCAGGCGTATTATAAGGGTGTGAATTTTTTACAGTATTTTAGCAACTAGACCATTTGGGAAACTTTACTTGGATGTTTCTTGTTGGTTTATAGTTATATATTTACATGATTATATCAAATACTACTTGGATTTATGAAATAATCGATATGTTGCCTAAATTTGCTCTATATTTTGAGGACAAGTTATGCATTTTCCAATATAGGATATGAAATCTTGTAGAATATTATATAGGTAATGCCACCTATTATTATTTTTTTTTCACTAGCACTTTGGATTTTAGATTACTCTTCCTTGCCTTTTTTGTTTTCATGTTTCATTTTGTTTGCTTATTATTGTTGTTGCAAATGTACTTCTAATTTGTCTTGTTTTGTGGTGGTTCACAGCTTGAAATAAAAACAAAGTGTGGTTCCGACTCTTCCTCTAAGAACAGAGATTGGACCAACTGTCGTCGCCTTTCCCTGCCACCCTACTCCCCCCGCCCTAACAGTCCTCACCGCAGCTCCTCCCCAACCTTTGTGCACCCCTTCTTTACTGCCTTCTCTTGCCCATCCTTGAGCCTCTTACACTCCAGGCAGGTCAACAGCCAGTGGAAGGTGCCGGACATTAGGGTTCATTTCCCTGTCGTCAATAATATAAAAAAGCGAAAGCGCCTTAACTCACTCTCAAACCCTCAATTATCGCAGACCATTCACGCTAAAGATTCTGAAACAAATGGTTTATTTTCTGAATTGCGTTTTCAGCGGGGTAATTATTTTGAAGATCAAAGACACAGTATTCCTTCATGCTTTCCCTTGCAATCATATACAGCTACTTCCCTTGCTTTGAACACATCACTGAGTACTGCTCAGTCATTAGAGGATTTGGACAAGAGAGAGTCTAAGTCATTAGTTGATTCTAGTGAAGACTGGGAAGATAAGTCTTTCAGTCCAGTTCAGGAATTTATTTGTGTGGATAAATATGAAGCGCCTTATTTAGAAGAATCAGTTTGTCGGATTTCCACTTTCTGTCTTCACAATGAGAATAGGAGTAGCAGTCCTGATGGGAGTGGTGAGGTTTATGCATCTCAAGGGAACTGTAGGTTACATAGACAGGGTCCATTGTTAGGCTACACAGACTCCATGGAAGACAGCACTACACTGCCACCGATCTATGAACTAGAGGGTGAAGAGTCTGAAGTAACAGAGTTGATAAGCTCACCAAGATCTAGTCAGTTTTGGAGCACTGAATGCCTTGATGGTGCAGTGGAAAGAAGCAAGACACCTACTTCTTACTCACAAAGACAAGCATGTAGTGATTCTTGTGCTCAGTATTACTCTAATAATGATTCCATCATGACCTATTATTCCGTGGTACCTCCTGGAGAAGGAAGAGAAAGTGTGCGTAATGTTGACCACTTGGTAGATAGGCTGGATGTGAAGCATGCACAAGGTTGTTCCTCTCCTGCCTCACCCTTCCCTCTCACCCCACCCAACACTTGTGACTCCTCTCCTAAGTTGAATAACATTAAAACCCCAGCAAGAAATAACCTGCATGCTCTGTCTGATGTGGAGGTAAAGTACTGATCTGTGTTGGGATGCTGCTGCTTGTGGCTTGACCTCTGGCAATGTTACATCATGCTGCAAGGAAACTGAGCTTTTAATTTAACGTATTATTCTGTATTATTTACAGTTGTATGGTCTCTGATTTTTATGTTTTTTTTTTTTCCTTTTTCTTTTAGTTTTTACTATTTTTTCCAGTTACTTCAATTTTTCATTGTTGTCTCTTGAGATTTTCATCTTAATTGATGTTTTCTCATTTTTTATACATAAACATTTATAGGAAAATATAATTACCTGCCTTTGTTTCAACAAGTGTAAATCATGCTGGCTCATGTTCTGCTTTGCTTAATTAAAACATTAATGTTCATATAATCTGTCCAACTGAAGCTGCACCTGAAGTCTAGCCCATTCTAAAAAGTTTGTTACTGATGGAACCATGGCCTCAGTCAGTCTCTGGCATATCCCCAAAACTGGCCTCTCTACTACAGGGGGTAATTTCATTCAGTGTAGTTCTCCTAAGTTGTGTAATACTTCTTTTCTCCATCACTTGACAGTAGAATGATTGCAGACTAGGACTGTGTTGAAATTGTTCGGCTTCACTGAAAATATAGAAGAAAATGCTTCCTTATCTGAAAAGGGAAAGGGGACCGTCAAGACTGCAACAACTACCGTAGTATTACACTGTTTAGTGTGCTCAGCAAGGTACTTGTCCATCTATTACTCATGCTGATTTGCAATCACCTTTGAAGCTGCAGAGACCTGAGCAATCCAGCCCACAACTGACTGTATCCTAGCGCTTGCATACTGGCGGACATGAGTTTTGACGGGGTGCTTGCAGCTAATGTCGATCTCAAGAAGGCATTAGAGTTTGTGCATTGTGGTGCATTCTGAGATCCCATGTGACTCTGGGATTCCTGCAGGGACCATTGGTCTGAGCAGAATCATAGGATATTCCAGAAATGACTATGTCAGACCGACACATACTCCATGAAACTGAATTGATGCCTATTACTTACATAGTCTGTGAGCATGTACTCCTCATTTTCGGGCATGTGGCACACTACCTAGAAGTTGACCTGGGTCACTGGGTTATTTCACTGAGACAATCATGAATGGAGAGGCCAAGGGTGCAAGTACTCAGTTTCATAGCTGAACTCGAGTCCAAATACAGATACTTTTGTAATGTATTCAAATCCAAACACAAGTACTTTTTACTGATTTAACCTTGAGATATTTTTCTGCAGCATATTGTAGCCTATATGTAACTTATGATATAGTATGCTTCATTGTAATGATATACCCTAAAGTATAATCAGGATTCAGTATGGATAATGAAACTGATAAAGATTAATCATAGTGAAATATGGATAATAAAACTGATAAAATCATAATGAAATATGGATGAAGTGTTTCCAAACCTGGACGAGGCCATGACCTATCAGACCAGCAGCTCCACAGTCCACACTTCACCTTGCAGCTCCAGGCATCTGCTGAATCACCTCAGTGGTGGAAATTGTGACCACTTCTTTTGACAAATGGCAAACTGTCAACCCCTCTTTGCCCTGGTCACCTGACATGACCTCAGTGTCACCTCACCCCAGGGCCCAGGCCACCTGGCCTCCCCAAGGCCCAAACTTAGGATGCACTTTCATTAATCTCTCACCCTGACCTCCTCCACCCATGCAGGTCATCAAACGCCTCACCAGTCACACGTTTGCATTTTTTGATTGATTTGAATGAACTTGAAAGTAGTACTCGTGAAACTGTTGAGTAGTACTTGAAGTCAAGTACAAGTACTAAGGAAGTTTTTGACCCTGATTACAAGTACAATTATATAGTATTGTGTACTTAAGTATGAGTACAAATATGAGTACATGTACTTGGACCCAAGCCTGATATGTGTGTATGTAATTTACCACGGCCTGATCATGAGCTGGACTCGTCATCCCCAGCAAGTACCCTCCTGATTAGAGCATGGCTCATTATTATAGATCTCTTGGCATATCTAGGACCTTTACACATGATACACCCCATCCCCCAGCCTGAGTAGGGCTTGAATGTCTGTCTGCCAAGCCATGTTGCCTGGGAGTGCAGAACTTTAACCACTGAGCTATCAGTGCAGTGTGTGTGTGTGTGTGTGTGTGTGTGTGTGTGTGTGTGTGTGTGAGAGAGAGAGAGAGAGAGAGAGAGAGAGAGAGAGAGAGAGAGAGAGAGAGAGAGAGAGAGACTAAACTGACCAGTTTTTAGACCTGGGTCATGTATGGTGGATTGCCACATGTCACCATGGTCTACGGTTTACTCTAACTTCGGATCATGGGTCACAGACGCTAGTGGCCAATCGAACCAATGACACTACCCACAGTATCAAAATGACACTACCCACAGTATCAAAGTGGACGGGTTAGAGGGTGCAACAGACATCTGCAGATTGATAACATGCGCAGTTGTCTGATACCTAACTCCAGCAGATGTTTAGGTATGGTTGTACTGTGTTGCCCTAACTTCTAAGCTTATTCAATATTACTTTTTTCTTTCAGTCAATATTTTTCTGCTTCTCTTGGACACCTTACCATTTTTCTTTCAATAATTGTCTCTTGTGGCTGAACTTTGCCCAGGAACAGTGTAGAAAGCATATGATGAGGACAATGAAAATAACAGCAACATTGATTAATCTTTAGGATGAAGCACATTTGAGGAATCTGGTGAAAGTGGTGGCTGCATGGGCCCGCTCTAGTATATGTTTACACTGCAGTCATACCTGTGGCTAGAGTTTAAAAATTTTGCCACACACTTAAGAATAATTCACATTTAGATTTTTTCTA
>NC_066541.1:686570-734425 GCF_024679095.1 Eriocheir sinensis | reverse complement strand
TCCTTAGTCCTTTCTATACACATACTCTTAAGGTTCCCAGTGAGCTACCAGTGACGTAGTTCATCGGTAGATCTCTGGGTGGTGGCAGCAAAACTACCCCCAGGGTGAGTCCCCCTTGTTTTTCCTCAGATATCCAAAGGTGAATTCCCTTTTTTTTTTTTTTTTTTTACATCATTTAGTGCCCCGAATTTCCGGGCACGAGACTGGTGGCAGCGGTGGGATATTAACTTAGAACACAACCGAAAGCACTTTCTCGTGACGAATAAAACCTATACTATGCTTAAAGTTTCTCTAGTTGGTCACAGTCAAATCCTCGCTCATTTAAACGTTCCAGAAGTTGAGATTAAAATATTCAGAGCTCCAGCAGGAAGAGCAGATTCATTCTTTTCCGACACCCGACTGAGGGAAGTGCTGGAATGGGAACACGACTTATGTATCCTCTGGATCGGGAGTAATGATATCGAGGTAGATACCAATCCAAGTGTACTCTGTAATAATATAAAAGAAATCCATAACGCTATCGAGGATGAATGTGGGGCTACAGTTCACGTTATCAAATTAAACCCCGCTTGTATCCTGGAGAATTTCTTGTCAATTCCCAGCAATATCATAGAATTCAAGGGGCAGTCAACTGGAAAATCCAACGTACAGTGACAAACAGAACCTCACATTTCAATTCACCTCAGTTCGTAGAAGCCCTCTCAGGAGATGGGGTCCATTGGACAAGTGAGGGGAGAGAGAGAGTGGAGGAGAAATTAATTTCCATAATCACGAAAAAGCTGGGAGAGGTGTAAGGGTATCGCCTACAGCGAAGAGGAAACCGTGTGCGTTCCTAGAGCCAACGGAACACGGGGAGCGAACCCCTACCTGTCGCCATAGGCAATACCACTACACGACATGTCGTCTCTTGAGTTTCCCTACGTAGTAGTCAAAATGGAAGAAGAATTATCAGTAAGGGAGGACCCTATTCCACCTCCGACCACCCCTTCTCTCTCCTTACCCCCAGGCGACCCAACCCCTCGGGCGCTTCACGCCCCAAAAATGTTCTTGACCAAGCCGCGGGACATTCCGATTCTTGACCTCCCGCAACTCCAGGGTCTTGACGTGACAGCCAGGCTACAAACGTTCTTTGAACTCGTAGAACAGTGTTGTACCTCCGATGAGGCCAGCATCCAAGTCGCCAAAGGGAGAGTGAGCCCTGAACTGGCCATACTCATTCATAGTAACCAACAGAACGGGAACATTCATTCCTGGAAATCCTTCCAAAGTTATTTCCGCTCGGAATTCACGGTAGAGGTTAGTGTGGACCGGGCATGGAAGGAATTGGAAGCCATGCGTTACGACTTCGCCGAGTCCCCGCAAGCGTTCACGCACAGATTCATTTGTAAGTACGCGACGATCGCCACAAAGTTTCCTAGAGAAGTTCCCTCGGAGGGACAAAACTATCAAAAGGAAGCTGTGGAATGGGTTACCCTCAGAGTCGCGAGGGAGACTAGAAGCATTCCTAGAGGATGACTACCCTCTTAACAAATTCATGGACAGGCTTGAATATGAACGAGCCAGGATGGAGGAGAGAGGCTCACCGATTAACATGATCCCCCCCGTGAAGAGAGAAACGGATCAAAACGCGACTAAATCAGTCCCCGCGACCGCCGCAGTCTCGACCGATGAGGTGGAGAACTTGCGTAAACAAGCTCAAGAGTTGAAAACCGCATTGAACACTCCAAAATACGCTCCACCTAGGAACCGCGGCCCTTTCTCCACTAAGTTTTGTGCCTATTGCCAAAATTCCTCTCACGACTTGCGTGAGTGCTAGCGGAAATCCGCCCCAGGTCTCTGTTTTGACTGTCGCCGACCAAATTGCCGGCGGGGAGACCCCCGGTGTCCGGGAAAAATCGCTCAGACTCCTCAGACTCCAGTGTCAGCCACCACACAACCTCCAACCTCTCAGGCATGACTAGTTGACCCATACACCTCCCCCACCATCAGTGTCGCCGTTAACGGAAAGCTCATCCAAGTCATTGTCGATACGGGGAGCGGCTACACTTTAATGAAGGAATCTGTAGCCAAACAACTAGGAGACATAAACACCAGGCGAAACCCACCACGTTTGCAAGGCGTCACTGGAGCTCCTCTCAGAATCCTAGGTATGATATGGGCAGAAATAGGGGTGGGAAATGATCAAACATGTAAACAATGGTTCCTCGTAGTACCCGAATCTTACTTATCCACTGACATACTCCTCGGATGTGACGTGTTAGGACGGGCCCAGCTCACCTGGGATGGACAGAGGCGAGTCATGTTGTGGGGAAACACCCCCTACGTAGTAAATCACATACCTAGACAAAGAAACAAGGTAGAATGTATCAAACTTGAACCCCCTGATCTATCTGAACCTACCCAGTCATTGCCACAGATCCATCTTCTTCAATCGGAGAAATTGCCCCCGTATCAAACACGTTTTGTGTCGGTCACGGTCAAGCAAGAACCGGGCGCCACCCTTGTAGTCTACCCACAATCCAGATTCAGCCATAACAGTCACCCTTTTCTCGTTGAGGTGAAACAAGACAATACTATATCTCTCCCCTTAATTAATGTTACCAAAAGCGACAAAACATTCAAGCCAGGAACCTTTCTAGGATCATGTGAGAAAGTGGACGTAGACCCTACCCCTCAAGTCAATGTCACTCAGAAAATTCATAATGATCTCATCCCCCAGAATGATCAAGTGAACCATCCTGGCACTAGAATTCAGAGATTAAGGGAATTAATTAAAAGTCAAAATTGGCAACACCTAATCCCATCAGAACAAACCGACTTACGGAAACTTATCCTCCAACATGACCCTCTTTTCATTCTGGATGAGAAGGAATTAGGCCTCATTGGCGGTCCCCCCGCCCACATCAAGGTAGACGATCCATGCCCTAGCCGAGGACCCACGTACAGGTACCCAGAACAAGCGAAACAGCTGATTGCGGAGATGTTAGAAGACATGGAACAAAGAGACATTATCGAGAGGTCTATCGCGGCATGGCTTTCGCCTATCGTCTTAGTTAACAAACCAGATGGGAGTAAGAGAATGTGTTTAGATTACCGACACGTAAATAAACACCTAGCCACCGATGTGTACCCTCTACCCCGCCTAGAAGAATTAGTTGAACAAGCCGCCGGTCATCCTTATTACGTCACTCTGGACATGCGGAAAGCTTACTTTCAAATAATGTTGGATGAGGAAAGCCGGGATCTGACTACCTTCAGCGACGGTGTCACACTATATCGTTTTAGACGGTTACCCTTTGGCCTTAACTGCTCTCCCGCTATTTTCTCCCGACGAATGGCTTCCATGCTCACCCCCTTCTGCAAATGGGATGGGTACGGAATTACCTAGATGATCTGATTCTGTAGGCTCCCAGTTTCCCCGAACTATTAGAAAGATTAAAGCAACTTTTCAATCTTCTCGCTGATAATGGCGTAAAACTCAATCTGAGCAAATGCACCTTCGGGTTGAAAGAAGTTACTTTTCTGGGCCATCGCATATCCGCGGCAGGAAGTAAGCCAGATCCTAAAAACATTGAAGCAGTAGCTAAAATGACAGCCCCGACCTCAGTAAAAGAAGTGAGACGTTTCTTGGGAATGTGTGGGTTCTATAGGAAACACATCCCCTCTTTCGCCAAGATTGCCGCCCCTCTCACTAACCTCACCCGTACCCGGATCACGTTCAATTGGACCGAGGAGAGCCAGCAGGCTTTTGAAAAACTAAAATCGTGTCTTATGAACGCCCCCGTCCTTGTCAAAGCTCAGGTAGACCAGCCTTTCATCCTCACTACCGATGCGAGTAACAGCCACGTTGGCGGAGTGCTCAGTCAGATCCAACCCGATGGCTCCAACAAACCTACCGGTTATTTCTCAAAAAAACTAAACCCCTGTGAGACTCGCTACTCATCCACAGATAAGGAAGCACTAGCTATCGTACTGGCCTGTCGGAACTTTCACCATTACCTGTTGGGTACACGATTCACAGTGATAACTGATCACCAACCCCTCACTAGTATTTTCAAGCGTAAAACAAAATCGCCGCGGATGAATCGTTGGCTCTTGGAGATGCGGGAGTACAACTATGAGATTAAATACTTGAAGGGCAAAGATAACTTTGTAGCGGACCACCTCTCCCGCCCAGTAAGAATCATAGTAAGACCACCCGAGACATCTTGGCTTGGCCTGGGCAAACGAGTATTCATGACTAAACAGAGGGAAGAAACGGTCTGGGGAGAACTGATTACTTACCTCCAAGGTGGGAGGATTCCCAGTAAACGACTACCCAAAACTACCCTTGATCAATTTGCCTTAGTGGAAGAACTCTTGTATTTTGTGCGAGAAAAGACTGACGGTAGCCTGCACTATAGCCTCATAGTCCCTCGGGAGTTAACTAAACAACCCATGCAACATGCCCGTGAATTATCAGGACACCTCGGTCAGAAGAAAACAATTAAGAACGCCGAGGAAATGTTTTACTGGGCCAATCTCAAGGTGGATGTATGCAATTATGTCAAAGGATGTATAACTTGTCAGAGGTTTAAAGGAGAGTCAGGACTTCAACAACAATGGAGGGAATTACCACGTGTCAAAACCATTGGAAAGGGTAGGAATCGATCTAACTGACATGGTTGCAGGGAATCACGGTTTCCGTTATGCCCTCACGGTAGTAGGCCATTATAGTAGGTTTGTTAGGTTCTTCCCCCTTAAAACAAAACACACCACACACATCACACACGCACTATGGCAGTACCTGGCAGACTACGGGACCCCTCGTGGCATCGTGCTGGACAACGGAGGAGAATTCACCAGCAGAGTTCCAGCAGTTCTGTCACAAGCACCACATCACCCTGTTCTACACGACTCCCTACCACCCCCAAGGCAACGGCATCACGGAAAGGATGCATCGGACCCTCAAGGCGGTCCTCTCCGCCCTCTTCCAGGGCCACCCTCTTCGTTGGCCCCAACCACTTCAACCCTGGCAGATCTCCATGAATCAGGCGGTGCACACCTCCACGGGCCAACAGCCGTACTTCGCCATCTTCTCTCGACATACACACCCAGGTTAGTGAGTGCGGCACTCCCGTCGGTCGACGGCGGAGACGAGGAGATGGCGGAGGCACACACCCTTATCCGCAGTACCCACAAACGCATGTCCAGACATTACCGCCAAGTTGCCAATCGAAGGCGGGTCAACCAAGCGGTGGAGGTGGGCTCACTGGTATGGGTGAAGAGGGAAACCACAATACCGGGCACCTGCCGGAAGCTAAATCCCAGGTGGGATGGGGTTTACCGAGTTGTAGAAAAACATTTGGGTGGGAGTGTGTACGTGTTGGAAAACTTGTTCACAGGAAGAAAGGTGCAACGAGCTGCTGGACAAGTAAAACCCTACATAGGGGAAGAGGAGTGGCTGGTCGAACCGCCTGACTGTACCTTTGAACCCGAGCCAGAAGACGAACAATTGCCACCGCGAGTGCGCAGACCCCCCCCGGAGGCTGATTGAGGAGTGTTAATGCTGTATGCCTTAGGATGTATGGGTTTAGGCGTGGGTAAAGGACCTGCGTGTGTGAGCCGGGAGAATTGACTCCGGGTTACTTCCCCCCCCATATTGTTTCTTTTAGGTGTCTTATCAGAGCTATCAGGGATTAGTGTGGGAGTGGACCGGGGTATTTTAATTCGGGAGTTCGGTGAGAAAGTCTAACTTGACAGCCAACACCATTCGGGGTCAGAGTCGGTATTTCAGGACCTGTCGGGCGCTCCCCAGTTGCTGAGGAATGGGTGGGCAGTGCAAGGTTGCGTGTCTGGGTGAATGTTTGTGAACGAGCGACAGGTAGGATGTCTGAGCACCTATTTCCAGGGGGTAACTCGGCAGCGAGAATGCTACGGGCGGACTAGTCTGTTCCCCAGCTTATGGCCCCGGTGTGAGGTTGGCTGGGATATTCATGTCCGCTCCCAAACTTTGCCCAGTTCAGTCAGAGAAACGACCCCCAGGGGTACGTAGGGGCTAGTGGACCGACAGGTACCACGAGGGTGATTCAGAGGGATGTGTCAGCGCAGTCGGGGAAAGGAAGTCCCCTTGGTAGTAAGTTCTCCCCTCTCACACACCGTTTCCTTGGGTTCGTTCGTTTGTTTGTTGGAACATGTATGTGAGAAGGCAAGGTGCCGACAAGCCGCGGAAAAAAATCTATTTACCGGGGGAAGGTCTCGTGTAATGCCGGGATGTGAAGGCAGGAGAAGAACCTTAGAAGTATAAGGACAAGACGTAGTTTAAGTCATTATAAGTGATTACAAGTAGTTGTAAGTAATTATAAGTCACTGTAAGGCCATCATAGATATGTAAGAATGTAGTAGGTATTCTTGATCACAGCCCATAACAGAATATATCCCCCCCCCCCCCCTCAGACTACAATTACACCATATGGCGCAATACCACGCCAAGTATTTTCCCGCCCGGGAACCTAGCGTCGGTCACCCATCCCTTTCCCCCCCTTTCCCCCTTACCAGCGCACGCATCTCGGAATTGTTACCAGCCCTTGCTTGTCAGTCCCCTATCAGTTAAAATCACCCTTACATAGATTTTTTCCGCTGCTCCACATGAAATTTCGTCACCTTTCACGTTAAGAGACCATATCCATGGATAAACTACCCTAGTCTTCTCTTCATTTTGAATTAAAACGTGATAGATTATTAATCCGCTACTTGGCCCCTCTTCCCGCCCCTACGGGGCCGCCGCAGGGCTAGTATAAAACGCGGGGAGCGTCGTTTGAGGGCATCTTTCTCCCACTCACCCTACTCCGACTCAGTTATTGTACTCCGTGATTTTTCCCTCCTCCATCCCATTTTTCCCCCCTAAATTGCTCCCCCAGAGTTAATTACCGTCTCCCCTTTAGCCAATATGTGTCTTAATTATCCTGTAAATGCATTTCTGATCCCAGTAAATGAAATAAGCTTGAATTTTCGCCCACTCACCCTCCTACTCACAGTCTCGGCGTCCCAGTCCACCCACCCCACACACACGAACCCGTGTATCCACCCCGATCTGTTCTTTTAGTTGTTAAACTCAATATTTCTATTCTTTCCGCAGTAGGAGTTGTAGAAGAGAGCCCTGCATGCGTTCTTGGAGCCATACCAGGGGTAGGAAACGGGGAGTCGAGTCCCCCTTACAATTTCCTCCTGCACCCCCTATTGCGGGAAGTAATTTTGGGAGTATATAGGCCAGTAATCTGTGCTTTATCTTAAGTGTAAGAAGTGTTAGTGAAATAAGAGGCTGTATGTTTGGTCTTTACGACGGAGATGGTTCTCGTCGTGTATGGTTTTTTTCCCGGAAATATATCGTTCCCCCTCTCTGAGTCTCTTTCATACATCATATGTACCTGGTTTTTACAATAATTGTACACCCGCCCAAGGGTAAAGATTTCGTGGAGAATCCTCAGCCTTATTCTGGTTATCATTATGAGAGGAGAAAACTAGAAATCAGTCGTGTGTCCATTCGCCCATTTCCGTTAGTTTCGGGTAAATCATGCCTTCAAGGAGGAGTTAATTGTAAACCGTGTCGACAGGTATGCCTATGTATTACCTTCTAAACTAAGTCACAGGAATAAATGTAAGCACTCCTATATATAGGCCTTTATTTCTTGTCACTCCCCGTTGTGAGATTTGTCCGGCCGGCTGTGAGTTAAACTAACCATTTACCGGCCCCGAGCCTGCCCCGCTCACCTCGCTACCCTGCCCAAGGGATCAGAGTCTCGCTCTGGGTCATTTTAATCCCTCATTAAATCCTTAGTCCTTTCTATACACATACTCTTAAGGTTCCCAGTGAGCTACCGGTGACGTAGTTCATCGGTAGATCTCTGGGTGGTGGCAGCAAAACTATCCCCAGGGCGAGTCCCCCTTGTTTTTCCTCAGATATCCATAGGTGAATTCCCTTTTTTTTTTATTTTTTTTTTTACATCATTTAGTGCCCCGAATTTCCGGGCACGACACTCAGCCCCGTTGTTGGGCCTCCTCCTTGAAAGAATTGGGTATCTCTCTACCAACCGTCTGGGGGGTTGCGCGGCATGCACCGCTTTCCTCCATTGGGGTATATCCCCAACGAGAAAAAAAAAAAAAAAGTGTATAAAACGGTAATTAAACCATAAGAAAACCATATTTTTTTTGGCATTCAATATTTATTTGTTTCACAACAAATGCAGAATGAAAACACAATGTAAACACATGACACAGTATGAACACCACAATGAAAAACAGTAGGTACTGTTTACAAAGGTTCTTGTAAACAGTACTGTTTTTCATTAGGTGGTGTTCATACCCCCCCCCACACACACACACACTAACCGTAACAGTAACCATTACTCACCACGCTCACATGAATTTAAATGTGGCGCGTACGATATATTTCAAATTGTTTAAAACAAACATTTAAAAAAACAACAACGCAAGCGGAGAAAATACGTAAGATTTTCAACTTACGCCGTAAGACTTGAAAATCACCGAAATTACGTAAGACTCAAAAAACGTAAAACTTGACAGGTATGGGTGCTTGTTGATTAACTCTCTAACAGTTGGATTACATTTCAAGATGTAATGCACTGTGCCATGCACCAGCTGCGGGCTTACTAAAAATCCTCTCAATTTTTTCCTTAACTCGTGGAATCGAGTGTAGAAATTAACTCATTTCTGTTTAGCAGTGTCTCAATTATCTCCGGTCTCCTCCTTATGCACATTTGGCTTATACTTTCCCACACTTTAAGTACGAACTTGCTCTACAGATTCCAATTTTTTGGCAGCCTCACTCCTCACGTTCTCATCATCGAAGTACAATGCTACCTCCATTAGTGAATCTTGAATCAGTGGGTAATCTGAATACCTTGTATACAAGGCATTATTATGCCTGGGAGACTTCATCCTTCATGTCTGTTGCCTTCTTTTCCTGTATAGAAGCTTTTACAAATAAGAGATTCTTCTTCACTATCCTGCCTCTCATTGTCACCTCAGCCAAGCTGGATTCAGCACAGTCAGCAAGAAATTAAGCGCGTCAGCAACTGATCCCAGCTCCTTTTAATTGCACCTTCACAGCCCTTGATTCAACCTCATCCTTAACTACAGATATTTCTTCAGTTGATTCTTGCTTGAATCCATCTAATTTTTCCACAATTTTGGTAGCCAGAGATGCTTTATGAAGGCATGGGTTGCAAATCCAATTAATTTTAGGTATCTTCTCATGCTTAATTTCGTTTCCCTATTGTCTCATTAACACGTACCAGAGAGTAGTTCAGCATGCTCTCTAAAGACAGATCCTCTCTTTCCACACCACACTATATACATTCACACAACGTACACACCATTTCCTAAAATTTAAAAAAATCAAAATGGCTAATCGAAACAGCCTCGATCGGAGTCCCCACCAGGGGGAAGAGGGGGGAAGGCACAAATTCCCCCAGGGAGGACTCCCCTTTTGGCTGTCGACTTAAGAGGTGTTTTGATAACTCCTCAGACCTCTTTCTCATCAACTTCTGCAACATTCACGGTCTTCGTTCCAATTTCCTTCTGTGGAGCACCATATCCCTCATCCTCTAAACCTCGCCTTTTCTTCCTCACCAAAACACAGGTCTCGGCGGCTACTGACAGCAATCTCTACTCTGTTCCCTCCTACTATCTCTATCCTAAATTTCAATCCAAAGCTGGATGTTGAGCCTATGTGCGCAACGACATCACTTGCTCTCGTGCCCACGACCTTGACTCTTTTGAATTTTCCACCATCTGGCAAATACTTCATTGTCACTATTATTAAATACATCTGTGCTGTTTATCTCTCACCTAACTTTACTATGTAAAATTCTTTGACTACTTGAACTCTAAAGTGGAGCACATCTTGACCCACTCTCGACCTGCGCTGAAATCTCCATCCTAGGAGATTTCAATGATCACCACCAGCTTTGGCTTTCATCCTCTTTCACTGACCAGCCTGATAAACAAGCCTACAACTTTGCTATCCTCAATGATCTAGAGCAACTGGTTCAGCACCCTACACGTATTCCCAACAGTCTTAATTGGGGAGACACCCAACATACTAGACCTTTTCCTTACCTCTAACCCTTCTGCTTACTCTGTCAAACTGTTCTGTCCGTTGGGCTCCTCCGATCACAAACTTATTTCTGTATCCTGTCCAATCGCTCCTGTACATCCTCTGGACCCACCGAAGAGGTGACGCTTCTGGCATTTTGCTTCAGCTCGGTGGGATGATCGACCTGAGGAAGTACTTTTCTGATTTCCCATGGAATGATTACCATATCCTTGATGATTACTGCTTCCAGGAGAGAGACCCCTCTGTGTGTGCCCAGCGCATCACAGAGGTGATTGTTTCTGGAATGGAGGCATACATTCCACGTACTTTCTCTATTCCTCACGTTAAAAAGCCTTGGTTTAATCACGCTTGTTCTCATGCTGTCAAAGATAGAGGGGCAACTCACAAAAGGTACCAGAGCCTTCAAACTCCTGCTAATCATGATTACATTTCCGCCCGGAATCGTGTCAAATCTATTCTTCGACTTACCAACAGCTCTTTCATCTATAGTTAATGTCAAAACCTTGCTTTCTCTAATTCTTCCAGACTTCTGGCACCTAGCCAAAAATATCTCCTCCAACTTCACTTCATCTTTCCCTCCTCTTCTTAACCCTGATGGCAGCACCGCCATTTCATCTATCTCTAAGTCTGACCTTTTCACTCAAACTTTGTGACAACTCCACTCTGGATGATTCTGGGCATATTCCTCCTACTCATCCCCCCTCTGACTCATTTATACCTGTTATTAAGATTCTTCAGAATGATGTTTTCTATGCCCTCTCTGGCCTCAACTCTCAGAAGGTTTATGGACCTGATGGAGTGCCTCCGCCTCCGTGCTGACACCCTGCCTGGTCAAACTCTTTCGCCTCTGCCTGTCTACATCTACCTTTCCTTCCTGCTGGAAGTACGCCTTTATACAGCCTGTGCCTAAGAAGGGTGACCGTTCCAATCCCTCAAACTACTGCCCTATAGCTTTACTTTCCTGTCTATCTAAAGCTTTTGAATCAGTCCTTAACAGGAAGATTCAAAAGCACCTTTCCACTTCTGACCTTCTATCTGATCGCCAGTATAGGTTCCGCAAGAGGAGTTCTACTGGCAATCTTCTTACTTAACTGACTCTTGGTCATCCTCTCTTAGCCGTTTCGGTGAAACTTTCTCAGACATATTGAAAGCTTTCAATAGAGTCTGGCACAAGTCTTTGCTTTCTAAACTGCCCTCTTTCGGATTCTATACCTCTCTCTGTTCCTTTATCTCCAGTTTCCTTTCCGGCCGTTCTATCTCTGCTATGGTAGACGGTCACTGTTCTTCCCCTAAACCTATCAACAGTGGTGTTCCACATGGCTCTGTCCTATCACCCACTCTCTTCCTGTTATTCATCAATGATCTTCTTTCCATAACAAACTCTCCTATTCACTCATACGCTGACAACTCCACTCTTCATTATTCAACTTCTTTCAACAGAAGACCCTCTCAACAGGAATTACAAGACTCCAGACTGGAGCCTGCAGAATTCTTAACCTCAGACCTTGCTATCATTTCTAATTGGGGTAAAAGGAACCTTGTGTCCTTCAATACCTCCAAAACCCAATTTCTCCACCTATCAACTCGACACAAATCTTCCAAACACCTATCCCCTATTCTTCAATAACACTCACCTCTCACCTTCTTCAACACTAAACATCCTCGGTCTATCCGTAACTCAAAATCTTAACTGGAAACTTTACATCTCCTCTCTCAGTTAATCAGCTTCCTCGAGATTGGGCATTCTGTATCGTCTCCACCAGTTCTTCTCCCCCACACAGTTGCTATCCATATAGAGAGGCCTTGTCCGCCCTCGTATAGAGTATGCATCTCACGTGTCGGGGGCTCCACTCACACAGATCTCTTGGACAGAGTGGAGTCTAAGGCTCTTCGTCTCATCAGCTCTCCTCCTCTTACTGATAGTCTTCTACCTCTTAAATTCCGCCGCCATGTTGCCTCAATCTTCTATCGATATTTTCACGCTGACTGCTCTTCTGAACTTGCATGCCTCCCTCCCTCCCGCAGACTCGCCGCACATGACTTTCTACTCAAGTGTGGTGCCCTCGGCGTATGTGGTATGTGGGGGTTCACAAGAAAACAAAACTAAAAACCATAATAAAAAAAAAATAACCGCGAAACCAATTCGTGGTGTGGAATGGAGTCTAAGACAATCAAGAGAACGTTAAACTACTCTGACAACCCTACTCTCTCTTCGTGTCTTTGTTAATGAAGAGGAAAAAAAAGAATTTTGGTAGCGTGTTAAGGGGGAAAGATTGCTCCCTCTTGCACGAGGGGGCACGGGCCTTTGCCAAGGAGCAGGGAGCCGACAGACCGACTCTATCGGCAATCGAAATCTAGCCGACCAAGTCGGTCTGTCGACGAGGACTGGCGTGTCTCTAACTTTATTGGGGGGGGGGGGGGGGGAGGATTGCTCCCTCTTGAACGAGGGAGCATGGGCCTTTGCCAAAGGCGGCCCGTTGCAGGAAGCCGAAAGACCGACTCTATCGGCAATCGAAATCTAGCCGACCAAGTCGGTCCGTCGACGAGGACTGGCGTATCTCTGACTTTATTTGGCAAACATCACACAGGTCATTAGGACAAGCACAGCACATTGAATAGGTGTTTGTTTGTGTATGTGTTTGTGTGAATGTTGTTTGTGTAGGTTGACATTTAAGTGTTGGTGTATGTGTAGAACAATGTGTAAAAGTGAACAACAAGAGGACAGACGGACAGTCAAAGATAAACGAGTACACGAAAAGTTAACAATGAAGACGCGACACAGACTGAGACAATATTAATACACTTAATGAGTCTGCTCTGCAGCGCCCATTTTCTTAAGTGTCACTGAGGGGAAGGAGCACGCAATTTGAGCGGTGACTGCTACAAGCCCAGGGTCAACCTGGAACTGGGTTTCAGAGCATTTGAGAAGAGTGCCCCGCGGCTCTATAATGAGTTACCAGGGGATGTTAAGAACAGTGACAGTCTGGCAATCTTCAAGAAAGCGCTGAAGACTCACTTATTCACTAAATCCTACGACTTAACAAATATGAGGATTGAGGACAACTTTAGGTGCTAATATTACTGTTATAATGTTAGCGGCCCTGTGGAGCGCTGCTACGGCGGCGGACCGGGGCCTGAAACCTCATCAACGGTAAACGGTAAACATAGTAGCTACATCCTGTCCTGCCTCTATCTACGGCAAGGAGTCTAGTTTTAGAATAGATTTGTAATAAATTTATTAAAATTAAAAGAGAAATAAAATATTATATTAAAATACATTAATAAAGGACTAAAAAAGACTACACATTGAACTGGTCACTAAAAAGATATTGGTGCAATTGTTTCTTAAAAGATGGTAAAGATTGTACATTCCTTATCGAGAGAGAGAGGCTGTTCCAGAGTGTTGGTGCAGCCATAAGCGTGGATCTTGCCCCTGTATTGGTGCGTGCTTTGGGAACATGCAGCTGATGCTGCTGTCTGGTAGGAACAGTGCTCATGTCACTCACATATGACAAATAGAACATTTCCCATTATGATGTCATAGATCATTACGCCTAGTTCGTACTCGTATTTTTTGTTTACCTTCAGCCAACCGAGTTCCTTTAAGAATGGCGTCACATGGTCACGTTTGGCACCGCCACCCATTGTATCTTTTGCAGCATAGTTTTGCAATTTTTGAATTTGTTGCATGTGTGTTTTATTAGCGGTGCCCCATATTTTTATTCCATAATTAATTATGCTTGATACAAGTGACTGAACAACTGTAATTCTTGTCTTTTTGCTAAAATTCTCTTTTATACGATTTATATACATAATGGTACTAAAAATCTTACTACTTATTTTGTTTGTGTGCGTGTCAAAAGTCAAGTGAGCGTCAAAATATACACCCAGGAGAGAGAGAGAGAGAGAATAATAATAATAATAATAATAATAATAATAATAATAATAATAATCGGTTTATTTCGGAGATGGCAGCCGTTAGGCTGAAAATGTACATATTAAGATTACAAAGTGTTACTATATAAAAATTACAATATGAAAGGGGTGTGGGGGTAGGTAATTTACAAGAACGGAGGGAACGTTGTGGTGATGCTTGAGGGGTGAGGAGGTGGAGGAGTGCGGTGTGGTAGAGCGATGAGGTGGGAAGGTAATCCTCTTCTGGAAGGCGAGTAGGTGTTAATCCGAGGTCATCCCCAGGTCAAAATGCTGGGTCAGGTAGCAGCAGGTGGCCGGAGAGCAGGAAGAGGTGGTATCGATGGTCACTCAGAAAGGGGCTTCGAGGTGGAGTGCTAATCCAATACAGGTGGCGAGACAGATGTGAAGACTCGGAGCTGTTCCTGGGAACAGACTGCACAGCCTTGGTGGTGAGCAGCCTGCACATTGCCCCCACCTGAGTGATGAAGCCTCCACTGCACTGCACCTAACCAGACTTCAACAGCAGGATGGGTGGGCTGGTGAGCCTGGGGAGACCTCGGGGAGTCAGCAGGAACTTGATGGAAGGCCGCGGCGGCGACACACTCGGCGATCTGTGTCCTCCCGGTATACCACACACGCACTCCACTCACTGTCTGTCAGACTGTCACCATGGTTTCACTTAATGTCACAAAAAATAACTTGCTAAGTTGTGTTTCTTGA
Source organism: Eriocheir sinensis (assembly GCF_024679095.1). Taxonomy (NCBI): domain Eukaryota; kingdom Metazoa; phylum Arthropoda; class Malacostraca; order Decapoda; family Varunidae; genus Eriocheir; species Eriocheir sinensis. Next base: position 719,673 of record NC_066541.1, on the reverse strand, counting down.
AGTAGGTTTCTTGATGAAAGGGGAGACGAGGATGAAGGGGAAGGGGAGAGGCCAACAGGCTGGCCCCGGGCTGCTCCTTTCGGAGCGCCATGATCCACGTCCGACCTCGGTCAGGACTGGGTCACAAGTGTGTGTGTGTGTGTGTGTAAAGAAATTGCAATCCAACACAATATACTACAATGGACTGTATTCCATCATCTCAAAGTCATACTTATAAATATTGTACAGACGGTCAAATTCCTCACCAGATAGCTGACTTATAAGTCCTCGTACATTAGTGAATGAGTCTTTGTTGCTGGCCCAATAGCTCGTATTCGAATTAGAATAAGACTTTCTATCATTGACTTCAGCCTTTGCATTTGCAGATCCTTTGCAGTGAGGTTCATCACTCGTTCTAACGCCCCCCTTTTTTGAGGTTCCTTGTGGTCGTAATGTATCAGTTTTCTTCACGACCTCGGTCTTCTGGTGGCAATGATCTTCTATGATTCTTGTATCCGATTCAAAACATTCAGCTTTACTGAAATATCAAGTAACAATAAATATATTACTACATTCTTGTCCAGAAGTTACTGTGAACACCACTACACACACAATCTCTCTCTCTCTCTCTCTCTCTCTCTCTCTTATTTTATATATTAAATCCGAGTCGTGAAATGAGATAATGGGAAGTTGGTGAAAAAGAGGTCCAGGGGATGTCTTAGGCATTGAATGTGAACTTTTATTTGGTGAATTAACTCAGGGAGACTGCAAAGAGGAATAGAAGGATCAGATATACTAAAACAGAGAGAGAGAGACAGACAGACAGACAGATGTTATTATTAAAGATTTATCCCTAGTATCACTAGGAGAACGGGCCCTTGTCCGAAGAAGGAGGGAAAAGATCCCTCCCACCTGCACGAAGGAGCACGGGCCTTAGTCAAAGGCGGCCCAGGGTGCCGGCGGACCGACTCTATTGGCGATCGAAATCTAGCCAACCAAATCGGACCGTCGACGAGGACTGGCGTGTCTCTGACAGACAGAGAGAAAGAGAGAGAGAGGGGGGGGGAGTGATTGTGTGTGTGTGTGTGTGTGTGTGTGTGTGTGTGTGTGTGTGTGACGGGTTGGGTCAGGACACCAACAAAGGTGCCAACCCTTTTGGGGAGGCGGTGGTTGAGTCGTCAAAGTAACGGCCCCGTGTTCAGGAGGACGCGAGTTCAATCCCCGACCGGTGCCACCAAGCTGGGATTTTTCAGCGGCCGCCGAGTGGCTTAAAACTACCCACATGCTGTCCAGAAGACCACCTATCAACCCAGACTCTAGATTCTAGGATCAGAGATGAGCTCTGTGAGGGCAGCATGAGCCAATGCAAAATGGCGCCACTATAAACACTCGCCTGCGCCAGAACGGGCTGGGCCGACCATCAGGACCCACCGGAAAGAAGCCTTGGACCGACCATCGGGATCCACCGGGAAGAAGCCTACCGGCGCAATAGGCCGCAATGTAAAAAAAAAAAATAAATAAATAAATAAATAAATAAATAAAACATACCCTGAAACTAGGGGTTAGCGAGTTAGGGAAAGGGTGAGGAACAGTCACTCAAAAAAGTCTTGAAAAATAGTTCAGGTTTTGACAAATATTAAATAATAACAACGATAATAAGAACAACAAATAATGATAATAAAATAATAATGATTTTATTATCATTAATAATAATAATAATAATAATAATAATAATAATAATAATAATAATGCAAGATGGCGCCACTATAAACACTCGCCTGCGCCAGAGCGGGCTGGGTCGACCATCAGGCCCCACCTGGAAGAAGCCTTGGGCCGACCATCAGGCCCCACCGGGAAGATGCCTACCGGCGCAATAGGCAGCAACGTAAAAAAAAAAAAAAAAAAAAAAAAAAATAATAATAATAATAATAATAATAATAATAATGATATTTTTCATTACTTTTATTATTTTTTTATTTTTTATTTTTTTATTTTTTACGTGCCAGCCTAGAGCGCCGGTAGGCTTGTAGCAAGTCAGCGCTTAAAATCGCGTGCTCTCCCTCGGTGACTGAAGGAAAATGTGGTACGGCAGCACAGACTCTTAGTTCGTAATTGTTGCTGTCTCCCGTCGCGTCCTCATTGTTTATCTTTATCGTTAATTGTTCATTTTCAACTGTTTGTCCACGTCCTACTACACATCTCACACACATTTTGTACTCCACAGTATGTAGGAAGACACCTACCGAACGGGCGCAAGCCACTCCCGGTGAGGTATATATGGGAGGTGAGAAGGGAGCTGAAGCCCTCCAAAGACCCTTCCCATGTCCTCACTAACCGTTTCCCTATTGTCTCACCAACACCGGAGAGTAGTTCAGCATGCTCTCTAAAGACAGATCCTCTCTCTATCCACACCACACTACATTCACACAACATATACACCTTTTCTCAAAATTCAAATTTCAAAATGGCACACCTACATCATGCCTCGGAGTCCCCGCCTGGGGGGAGGACCACAAATTCCCCCAAGGAGGACTCCCCTTTTGGCTGCCGACCCGAGAGGTGTCTTGATAACTCCTCGAACCTCTTTCTTCTCAATTTCTGCAACATTCGCGGTCTTCGTTCTAATTTTCATTCTGTGGAACACTATCTCTCTTCCTCTAAACCTCACCTTCTCTTCCTCACCGAAACACAGGTTTCTGAGGCTACTGACAGAAATCTCTACTCTGTTCCCTCCTACTATCTCTATCCTAAATTTCAATCCAAAGCTGGATGTTGCGCCTACGTGCGCAACGACATCACTTGCTCTCGTGCCCACAACCTTGATTCTTCAGAATTTTCCACCATCTGGCTAAGACTTCATTGTCATTCTATTACTAAATACATCTGTGCTGTTTACCTCTCACCTAACTCTACTAACTATGTAAAATTCTTTGACTAGTTGAATTCTAAAGTGAGCACATCTTGACCCACTCTCCCTTCGCTGAAATCTCCATCCTAGGAGATTTCAATGTTCACCACCAGCTTTGGCTTTCATCCTCTTTCACTGACCAGCCTGGTGAACAAGCCTACAATTTTGCTATCCTCAACGACCTAGAGCAGTTGGTCCAGCACCCTACACGTATTCCCGACCGTCTTGGAGGCCGACCCAACATTCTAGGCCTCTTCCTTACCTCAAACCCTTCTGCTTATTCTGTCAAACTATTCTCTCCGTTGGGCTCCTCCGATCACAATCTTATTTCTGTATCCTGTCCTATCGCTCCTGTACACCCTCTGGACCTGCCGAAGAGGCGATGCTTCTGGCATTTTGTTTCAGCTCGGTGGGACGACCTGAGGATGTACTTTTCCGATTTCCCGTGGAATGATTACTGCTCCCAGGATGGAGACCCCTCTGTGTGTGCTTAGCGCATCACAGAGGTGATTGTCTCTGGAATGGAGGCATACATTCCACGTACTTTCTCTACTCCTCACGCTAAAAAGCCTTGGTTTAATCACGCTTGTTCTCATGCTGTCAATGACAGAGAGGCAGCTCACAAAAGATGACAGAGCCTTCAAACTAATGCTAACTACGAACTTTACATTTCAGCCCGGAATCGTCCCAGATCTATTCTCCGACTAACCAAAAACTCTTTCATTAATAGAAAATGCCAAAACCTTTCTTTCTCTAACTCTTCCCGTGACTTCTGGCATCTAGCCAAAAACATCTCCTCCAACTTCACTTCTTCATCTTTCCCTCCACTCCTCAGCCCTGACGGCAACACTGCCGTCTCATCTATCTCTAAGGCTGAACTTTTCTCTCAAACTTTTTTTCTAAAAACTCCACTCTGGACGATTCTGGGCATATTCCTCCTACTCATCCCCCCTCTGACTCTTTTATGCCTGTTATAAAGATTCTTCAAAATGATGTTTTCTATGCCTTCTCTGGCCTCAATCCTCAGAAGGCTTATGGACCTGATGGGGTGCCTCCTATTGTCCTTAGAAACTGTGCTTCCGTGCTGTCACCCTGCCTGGTCAAACTCTTTCGCCTCTGCCTGTCAACATCTACCTTTCCTTCCTGCTGGAAGTATGCCTTCATACAGCCTGTGCCTAAGAAGGGTGACCGTTCCAATCCCTCAAACTACCATCCTATAGCTTTACTTTCTTGTCTATCTAAAGCTTTTGAATCAATCCTTAACCGGAAGATTCAAAAGCACTTTTCCACTTCTGACCTTCTATCTGATCGCCAGTATGGGTTCCGCAAGGGGCGTTCTACTGGTGATCTCCTTGCCTTCCTAACTGACTCTTGGTCATCCTCTCTTAGCCGTTTCGGTGAAACCTTTGCTATTGCGCTGGACATAATATCAAAAGCTTTTGATAGGGTCTGGCCAGGCCGACAGAATTATAGAAGGTCGGCTCACCAGGGGCTCTACTTTGGTTCCAGTTGGCGCAGGGGCGGGGACACCGTCCGTGGCGTGGCGTGACGTCACGCCTATGATCGGGTGGTGGCCTGGCCAAGTCAGTGGAGTCAGTCTGAGTTTGTGAAGTGAAGCGTTCACATACCATCACTCCGTTTCCCTGGTGTTAATAATTCACGCTGAAGATGCCTACCACGTGTGCAGTGTTTGGTTGCCATTCCGTTTATGAAAAAGGTGTAAAAATAACATTCCATACGTTTCCGAAAGACGAAGACACAAGGCAGAAGTGGATTACTGCGTGCAGAAGAGGAGATTTTATAAATCCAACCGCTGCACATATGTGCAACCGGCATTTTGAAGATAATGCATACGAGAGAAACCTTATGTACGAGCTTTTGGAAATACCACTACCCTCAAAGCAAAGAAGGCTGCGACCAGGGGCCGTACCAACGCTGCACTTACCAATAGTAACAAGTAAGTTGTGTTAAACTTAAGTAATAAATAATTCAATAGTCAGCATATCCTTGCAGTTATATTTTGAAAAGTTGTACTACTATTTCATCAAGACAAGTGACCAGCAGGGCTTTTTAAAGGTTATAGGAAGAAGAATATGCTAAGGGTAGCGTCATCAAACAACGTAATAGAGGATTCTAATTAGGCTCAATAAACAATATTGTGATATCATTACAGTTTGCAATACAATATACAGCAGCGTTCTGTGCCTCTATTTAATTTTTGTTACTACCGTTGCAGACTCCGTAACAATTGATGATATTCTAGAGAGGAGAAGAGGAACAAAACGATTCCTAGCAGAAACAGATGTCGCTAATGGAGCTGCTGCAACGCCTGAGAGCGAAGGTAAACATAATTAAATGTATTCTTTACTTTAGTTCTAGCTACAGGTCATTCACATATCATGAGAGAGAGAGAGAGAGAGAGAGAGAGAGAGAGAGAGAGAGAGAGAGAGAGAGAGAGAGGGTAGGTTCCTAAATCCCTTGTCCTCTGTTTTTTCCTTGTATCGTTCTCATGCGGTGGGGAGGGAAGAAGTTGGGGGTGGAAGGGGAGGGGGTGTGGAGAGTAAGGAGGTGAGGAGGGTAGGACAAAGAGGGTGAGGGGATGGGAGGGAAAACAGAGAGGTAATAATGAGTGCAAGGAGAGGGGTGAAACAGAAATGATGGGGAGGAGGAAAAGTAAGTAAGGCCGGGTTTACACTACCAAGGATAGCGGCTACGGCAGCCCCGGACCTTTCAAATTTGAAATTTAAAGCCCAATACGGCGGAACGGGTATGCCTCACTCTCTCTCTCTCTCTCTCTCTCTCTCTCTCTCTCTCTCTCTCTCTCTCTCTCTCTCTCTCTTCCTAACCAATACACAGACTCTTTAATAATTGATTTCAATCATTTCAGCTGTTCCTGTGACAGCTGCTGGTGGGTCGGTACCAAAGAGGAGGCTTCTTTTTGGCGATCCCACAGGTTCAGTGTCTGGCTCCTTAAGTGATGAAGGAAATCACAGAGGGAGGGAAGGAGAGAGAACAGAAGGCCACGGCACTACTACACAGAAGCCTCTTCCAGCCCTTGATGAAGTATTTGAGGGGAAGCCATTTATTTGTGAAAACAATGAGTGTATTAAAGAAAGAAGTGAGCGTGAGGAGGAAAAGAGAGAGTGGATAAATGAAAGAAAGAAACTTATAGCAGAGAGGGATGAGCTTCTTCAGGAGAAATGTGAATGGGAAAAAGAGAGAAATATTAATTGAGAGACTGGAATATCAGAACAAAGTGGGTTTGTGCCACGGCATTGAAAAGGTTACTGAAAAGCTACAAACATATTTGACTCCAACTCAGATCGAATGCATGTTGCACAAGAAGCCTGTGAAGAGGTGGGAAGAGGAGGACATTAGAAGAGCTGTGACACTCAGAAGTTTTAGCCCCAAAGCATATAACTATTTACGAGAAACTATGAAGTTTCCTCTTCCGTCGGCTGCCACCCTCAAAAGATGGCTTATGAAACTTGATGTTGAACCAGGATTGCTGCTGCCGGTCATGAAGTTGCTGCACCACAAGTCTGCATCCATGAACCAGTACCAACGGCTTTGTGTGCTGAGTTTTGATGAAACCAGTGTAGCGCATGAGTGGACCTATGACAAGGGTACTGATACACTTTATGGCCCTAAACGTTATGTTCAGTGTGCAATGTTAAGAGGGCTAACATGCGGATGGAAACAGATCATCTACTATGATTTTGATAAACCCATGACAAGGAAAACTTTGTTCGACATCATTACTAAATCAGAGGAGGCAGGCTTTATTGTTGTTGCTATGGTGCATGACCTTGGACCTACAAACATGAAGCTCTGGAAAACTTTAGACATCAGCACAGAGAAGACATATTTCAAGAACCCAGCTGCTCCTGAAAGAAAGATTTTTGTATTTGCTGATGCCCCTCATTTGTTAAAGCTTATACGAAACAATTTTATTGACCACGGCTTCACCTTAGAGGGAAACAAACAAGTCAGCAGTGACTGTGTCAACGAGCTAGTCACCAGGTGTAAGAAAGATCTAAAAACAGCCCATCGTCTATCCCTAAAACATCTTGATGTAAAAGGCTCTGGAAGAATGAAAGTTTCCCTAGCAGCCCAGTTATTATCAGAGACAACAGCAAAAACTCTGAAATACTTTGGAGAGCAAGGGCTTCTTGTTAGCAAACACTGGGCTGCAACAAGCAACTTCACGGAATTAACAGATTCCTGGTTCGACCTGATGAACTCGAGAGTACCGAGAGACAATAAGAAGCGCAAAAGGCATGCCTATGGATGTGATCTAGAGAGACAAAAGAGTATCCTAGAAACAATGGTAAAGACTGTTGCGGAAATGAGGGTAACTGGACACTCGAGTCTCTATCCTTTTCAGAAAGGGATAATTATATCAAGCAAATCACTGTTGGATCTTTACAAAACTTTGAAAGAGACCTTCGATGTATCCTACATCCTGACACACAGACTTAACCAGGATGCCCTGGAAAATTTCTTTTGCTGTCTGAGGCAGATGGGCAATGACACCCACTCCCACCCGTCACCTGTGCAGGTAAAACACAGAGTTAAATCCTATCTTCTGGGAAGAGATATGGCTCTTGCAAACAACAACAACCGCAGTGAGGTACAGAGTCAAGGAAATGCCTCAATAGAGCCAAGTGAAACCAGTGAGACACTGGAGAGTGAACTACTTCTTTCTGCAATGTTGTTTTCCTCTCTGGATCCGAATGATTCACTTCCTGACTGCACCTCTGATGAAGTGGATGAGAAGGAAAACGAATGTGGACTTGTTTCTGAGACAACCCTAGAAGAGGAAGTATATAAATAAGGATTGAGATATGTTGGAGGATACATTATGAAAAAATTTCCCCAACATACTTTTCTAGGTAATATCATTGCCGAGAACAATAACACCTGGCTAGGTTGCATCAGCAGACAACCTGGGAAACTAAGAGAGCCAAATGAAAATTTCCTGAATGATTTGCAAGTAATGGAAAAACTATTTGTCTGTTTCCATGGGGATAAATCTTTGAAACCTGGAAGGAACGCAATCAGAAACCTGGCAGATAAAACTGCACAATTTGTAAAACTACCGCAAGAAGTGGTTGATTTTTTCGTAAAATGTAGGATGTTTTTTAGAATAAGAATAATAAATAGAAATCTTTCAGACACCGCCAGACAAAGAAAAAACAAAATAGCTAAACTGGTGAAATAAAATGTGTAAAAGTAAACAATGCAGTTTCATTTTGTTTTCCTTCCCTAGGAACCATTTCTGTATCACATACTCTGTCCTCCCTACTTATCCATCCATATTTCTTTAGGACTCTGTCTCTTACGCCCTGTTATGTACTTACTATTGCGTTTTTCTCATCAAAATATATTTTATACCAAGACATAATTAGTGTCTCTCTCTCTCTCTCTCTCTCTCTCTCTCTCTCTCTCTCTCTCTCTCTCTCTCTCTCTCTCTCTCTCAAAAGGAAATACACTCCCCTCGGTTAACGTAGGTATTTTTCACCTGTTTAATATCTACACTTATACAGACTCCCGTATTTGATACAAGTACACGAATTAGGCATAAAAAAAATCATCAGTGGAGAGAGAGAGAGAGAGAGTAATACATACGTGTGCTGAATGGAGAGCACAAACTATCATGACAGAGAGAGAGAGAGATAGAGAGAAATGAACCGAGATAATAGTGGGCGAGAGCTGCTGATTTCTGGCAACTCTAGGTCAGTAGCTTGGCCTAGGTGGCAACTCTAATAATAGTGTCGACGTCACTCTTTAGCCCCACCCAGCTGCGCAGGAGGAGGAGGTGAGCCGACCTTTTATAATTCTGTCGGCCTGGGGGTCTGGCACAAAACTTTGCTTTCTAAACTACCCTTCTACGGTTTCTATCCTTCTCTCTGTACCTTTATCTCCAGTTTCCTTTCTGACCGTTCTATTTCTGCTGTGGTAGACGGTCACTGTTCTTCCCTTAAACCTATTAACAGTGGTGTCCCACAGGGTTCTGTCCTATCTCCCACTCTCTTTCTGTTGTTCATTGATGATCTTTCCAAAACGAACTGTCCTATCCATTCTTACGCCGATGACTCCACTCTGCATTACTCAACTTCTTTTAATAGAAAACCCACCATACAGGAACTTAACGACTTAGCCTCAGACCTTACTATTATTTCCGATTGGGGCGAGAGGAACCTGGTGTCCTTCAACGCCTCAAAAAACACAGTTTTTCCACCTATCTACTCGACACAATCTTCCAAACAACTATCCACTATTCTTTGACAACACTCAGCTATCACCTTCCTCAACACTAAACATCTTCGGTCTATCCTTAACTCAAAAATCTCAACTCGAAACTTCATATCTCATCTCTTACTAAATCAGCTTCCTCGAGGCTGAGCGTTCTGTACCGTCTCCGCCAGTTCTTCTCCCCCGCACAGTTGCTATCCATTTACAGGGGCCTTGTCCGCCCTCGTATGGAGTATGCATCTCATGTGAAGGGGGGGTCCACTCACACAGCTCTCCTTGACAGAGTGGAGTCAAAGGCTCTTCGTTTCATCAGCTCTCCTCCTCATACTGATAGTCTCTTACCTCTCAAATTCCGCCGCCATGTTGCCTCTCTTTCTATCTTCTATCGATATTTTCATGCTGACTGTTCTTCTGAATTTGCTAACTGCATGCCTCCCCTCCTCTCGCGGCCCCGCTGCACGCGACTTTCTACTCATGCTCATCCCTATACTGTCCAAACCCCTTATGCAAGAGTCAACCAGCATCTTCATTCCTTCATCCATCACGCTGGTAAACTCTGGAGCAATCTTCCTTCATTTGTATTTCCTCCTGCCTACGACTTGAACTCTTTCAAGAGGAGGGTATCAAGACACCTCTCCTCCCGAAATTGACCTCTCGTTTTGGACACTCCTTTGACCTCTGTTCGGGAGCAGTGAGTAGCGGGCTTTTTTATTTATTTTTATTTTTTTATTTACGCCCTTGAACTGTCTCCTTAGCGTTAAAAAAGAAAAAAAAATGAATGTCCTTTACAGTACACAACATCCACATATACGCATATACCCACAAAAATGTCTTTTATGTCTTTTGTCTGTCCCAATGACTTGAGTTTTTTTTTTTTTTTAATAAAACTAACCTTGACAAATATTAATTTTTCCTTGCCCGTGGGCCAACTAGCAGTTGAGCACTCGCTTACCACCAACAGGCTTTCTTGAGGGGCCTGGATGGGAGTCGGCCCCAACCCATCATAGCGCAGGCAAGTGTTTTATAGTGGCGCCATCTTGAATGATAATAATAATAATAATAATAATAATAATAATAATAATAATAATAATAATAATAATAGTGTTATAGTAGGATATCAATGTATTATTATTATTTAATATCACCACGAATTAGGCATACAATTGTCAATGGAAAAACCCACGACAGATAGATCACGCCACCTTATAGGAATGTCGTCCGTCAGTGTTTACCGTCTCAGTTTTGTATACTTCGCCCTCCGATGGTGCGTGGAGGTCACCTTGACATACGTGACCAATTGTAACAATTATTTTCCAACCTGTAACTCGCCACTCCTTCACGAGAGTCCGACTGACACACAACGACAGTCGCTCTCGCTCCGTCGCTTCTTGTACATAAAGGCTACGAATATAATTCGCCTTAAGGAAGCTGAAGTCTTAATCAACACCCTTTAAACGCCCCCCGACAAGCCCGTTACAATAATAATAATAATAATAATAATAATAATAATAATAATAATAAAAATAACTAGCGGGACCCGTGGATGTACCACGGTATACAGCACCAGCAGTGAAAATTCCACGGTTAATGTGCAAGACGTAGCACCACGAACATGTAAGAGAAGCCTCATCTTCTTAATCCTCTTTTAAACCTCTTAATCCTTTTCATTTTCCTCATAATCATCTTGTAAACCTCTTAATCATCCACCCCTTCCTTTTAATTCTCATTTATACTTCTTAATCCTCTTCCGCTTCCTCTTAATCCGCTTCGAAACTTCTTATTCCGTTTTCTTTTTTTCTTAATACTCTTCTAAATATCTTAATCCTCTTCCTCCTCCTCGTAAACCTCTTGTAAACCTCTTAATCCTCTTCTAAAACTCGTAATCCTCTTCCATTTCCTCTTAATCCTCTTCTAAACCTCTTAATCCTCTTCTTTTTTCTCTTAATCCTCTTCTAAACCTCTTAATTTCCCCTCTTCCCCTTAAACCTCTTCTAAACCTCTTAATCGCACTAACGGATTCGAGGCTGTTGGCGTGTTCGAGATAATGGGGTCGAAGCTGTTGGTGTGTTCGCACTAATGGGATCGAGGCTGTTGGTGTGTTCGCACTAACGGGGTCGAGGCTATTGATGTGTTCGAGATAACAGGGTCGAGGCTGTTATGTGTTCGCACTAACGGGGTCGAGGCTCTTGGTGTATTCGCATGGAGCGAGGGCGGACCGGACGTGTGAATGCACCAGGACTGTGAGCGGAGCGAGAGCGGAGCGGTGTCGAGGCTGTTTGTGCTCTCAATAACGGGGTCGAGGCTCTTGATATGTTCGAGATATAGGGGTCGATACTGTTAATGTGTTCGCACTAACGGAGTCGAGACTGTTGGTGTGGTCGCACTAACGGGGTCGAGGCTGTTGATGTGTTCGAGATAACGGGGTCGAGGTTCTTGATATGTTCGAGATAACGTATAGTCGAGGCTGTTGATATGTTTGAAATATCGGGGTCGAGGATATGATACCTAGGCGTGACACACGAAGGAAGGTAAGTCGGCTATAGAGAGTAGTGACACACTGTCCAGTAAGTTTCGTTCAGAAAGCGACATCTGGCAACCCCTCCACGCGACATGAACATTATTATATCCTATCGAAATCGCACTGTTATGGTGATCGGTGGTCACAGGTGCACTCTACATAAGATAGATATTTATCAAAAGTGCCCGTCGCTAACGCTTAATAAATATTTTTTCTTTAGGCTCTGTCGCTACATTTTGACACGAGCTTTTAGTTTCGTTCAAATTTAGTCAAGAGCAACTCTAAGTTGTTTAACAAACCATGATACATTTAAAAATATACTGCACTTATTAGGGGAGATTGTTATGCCTTTTAACTAAAAACAAAAAATCCCTGACAGCCGAGATCTTGTTCTTTATGATTTTTTTATACGTAATAATAGGCTATAAACGTTCACATGATGGCGTCGTCGACCGCGGGCCTTGACGGCTGGAGCAGCGGTATTCTATTAAAGCCCTTATGTCCGCAGGCACTGCAGTTGAGCTGTCACGTCAGTGGCTGTGGAAACGTATAATTTTTAATACCTAAAAAAATAGGAGAGAGAGAGAGAGAGAGAGAGAGAGAGAGAGAGAGGCTGGGTGGGGACGGGAGACATGTCCATCAGCGACAAGGGGTCAGCTAGTCAGCGACACACACACACACACACACACACACACACACATATTTATACTTAGATATTACGTAATCTTTACGGAGAAATAATTTTAGATTTTTGATGATCTGAATTGTCTTTGAGGCTTTATAGTGACGGGAATTAAGGCTGCGAGTTAAACAGACCCTCAAGCCTATTTGCTGTTTGATGGTAAGGAGCATTAGTCACTGCCTGCCTCTGTGAAGGGCAGCATTGCACGCGGTATTTTCAAAGTTTAATAAGAAAAAGTGTTTCAGACTGTTCGTGATGTTTTACCTCGCCATCATCATCATCATCATCATCATGTAGAAGACATTCATTATCGCATTTCTAAATTGAAGTCATGTAATCTGGTATATTTCTAACCACATTATATAATAATATAATATTATACAATATTATAATTTCACGGTCACACACACACGGTACACACTGAAACGCGTCACTAACATCGCCAGTGAATGCGTCACCGTGGTATAGTTGCCAGATACCGCCACCAGGCTAAACATTCTGAAAACCGTGACATTACTCTCTATCGTCGACTATAGCGTATTTATATATAGACTAGCAGGACCCGTGGATTTACCACGGTAAACCTCGTAATCCTCCTCTTCCAATTAATCCTCTTCTAAATCTCTTAATCCTTTTCCTCTTCCTCGTAAACCTCTTGTAAACCTCTTAATTAATCTTCTTCTAAGGCTGGGTTCACACGAGCCACTTTTAGTGGTCAGTGGCCGCCACAAAAAGTGTCATCACAAAAAATGGTCGCCACGAAAAATGGTTGGTAGGTGCACCATGCACACGAGCCACTCGGTGGCAGCCACTAATGAGGTCAGCACGTGGCGTTATGGATCTCGTAGAGGCAGCAGCTGTCTGTGCTCTCTTGGCAAAAAACGCTGAAGAAAGTATTGCCATGGTTTCACCCCATATATATCTACTGTCGTGAGGGAATAAGTAAACCACCTCAAATGCCCTTTTCTCTAGGCTTTACTCGGCAAGAAAACCCTAGGTGCGTACAGTACCTGCAACCCGAGTGCACTGGCTTCATCGACGAAGAAACTAGATACGTTAGTTTCGAAACCATATAATAAGATTCATATTACATACGAATCACCTATCCCGAACGATACATATGAATCACTGAAACGAACAGGCACTAAAACCCCAACAAATACAGACAACTTAAACTATAGAATCACCACACCTACTTATCAACAGATTACAGCGTGTAGCATTCCACACATTATTTACAGAGCTAAAAGAACACGATAATTTTTTTTACTACTTCAGGCGGTCACAGGACAGGTTTAATCATCTTATGACAATAATTGGTCCACGTATAACACGGCAGGACATCAACATGAGGAACTGTGTCCCAGTAGAGGAGAGACTTGCGGTAATTTTTATATGAGACTGAAGATGAAGAATATTAAGTCACATTAGATGTAATTTATTGACATAATTCATCAGTCTTTGCGGTTACATAACATTTTCCCCTTTCTACTTCCGGGTAAATAAAACTACACGCTGCCATTTGAAACAACGGTATCTATCCCTGGCCACTGTGGCGTGGTCGGAAAATGGCTCCGCCCGCCACAACTCGCCACTGTTTTGTGGCGACCACAAAAAAATGGCCCGTGTGCATGCACCCATAGAGATGTGTGTGTTCTATTTTGACCATTATTTTGTGGCGGCCACTGACCACTAAAAAGTGGCTCGTGTGAATCCAGGGATAGATACCGTTGTTTCAAATGGCAGCGTGCACACGAGCCACTATCGGTGGCCACCACCCTGCCACCCGCCGCTTTCCCTCTGTCTCGACACTTGAACACCTGAATTTTAAGTGTCATAATGATGTATAAGTATGACCTTCACGCATAACTTGTGTTCAGGATATAATGGATAAGCTCTTATATGCTTTCAGAACTAATGTTTCATTTCGTTTCACAGTTTTGCATATTAATTGATTCTGGTATGGATTAATTACTGAATGTGGTAGTTTTATTTACCCGGAAGAAGAAAGGGGAAAATGTTATGTAACCGCAAAGACTGATGAATTATGTCAATAAATTACATCTAATGTGAGGGGCGATAATCTCTGGTGAGGTCACTAGTCAGGTCAGTAGCTTGGAGGGTGAGTACAATAGTCTGGTCAGGGAGATTAAATTAGGACAAACAGTTTATACCTCACAGGGAAGTCAGGTCAACAGGTAATTACCCGCGATGGATGACAGACAGGCTAAAAACTGAAATAGGAAGGAAAAGAGGACTATATGTTAGAATTAAAAGGGGGGAAACTCACCTAAGGGATAGTTACGACGATTTAGCTAGAGCAGTAAAGAAAACATACGTATGACAAAACGTAATTATGAGATTAGAATTGCCAGGGAAGCAAAGACCAATCCAAAGGGCTTCTTTCAGCTTTATAAGACCAAGGTTAGGGATAAGACAGGGCCGCTTAAGTCAGGAGAATCACTGATTGATAGTGATGAGGAAATGAGCGAGGCGTTAAATAGATATTTCTTAACTGTATTTACCAAAGAAAGATTAGATGATATACCTCAGGGAGAACAGATCTACAGGGGAGAAGAGGTAGAAGAATTAACCGACATCAACATAAGTAGGGAGCTCGTGATTAGACAGATAGATAGACTTAAAGTCACTAAGGCGCCAGGGCCAGATGAACTTTTCCCCAGGGTAATAAAGGAATGTGAAACTGAAATAAGTGGGCAGTTAACAGAAGTATTTAGGAAGTCACTAGACACAGGGGTGGTGCCTGTTTCATGGAGGCAGGCACACGTTATTCCAATATTTAAGAAGGGAGACAAATCTTCTATGGAGAACTATAGGCCGATTAGTTTGACGTCAGTTATAGGTAAAATGATTGAGTCAATAATAGCTGATAGTATTAGGGACCATATAGACAGACATAATTTAATTCACGACTCACAGCATGGGTTTACTAAAGGAAAGTCGTGCCTCACTAATCTTATATCCTTTTACAATAGAGTATACGAGGCAGCTGACAATGGTGAGAGCTATGATGTGGTTTATCTTGATTTTAGTAAGGCCTTCGATAAGGTACCTCACCAGAGACTGTTAAATAAAGTCAGGGCTCATGGAATAAGAGCGAAGGTATTTGATTGGATTAAGGCGTGGATTAGCGACAGGAAACAGAGGGTTACCATTAACGGTAAAAAATCCGAATGGGGTTATGTTACCAGTGGGGTTCTTCAAGGTTCAGTTTTAGGCCCGCTTTTATTCATTATCTACATCAATGACATAGACAATGGGATAACTAGTGACATAGGTAAATTTGCAGATGACACCAAAATAGGACGCACTATTAGGACAGGGGAGGATGCTAGAGCACTGCAGGAGGATCTCAACAAACTGTCAGCTTGGTCAGGGAAATGGCAGATGAATTTTAACATCACCAAGTGTAGCATACTTAGCGTAGGAACACGTAACCCATTACACGGGTATAGTTTAGATTCCACAGCGATAGGCAGGTCTGAGTGTGAAAGGAGTTTGGGAGTGTTAGTGAACTCTGACCTAAAACTAAGGTAGCAATGTATTAGTGCGAGGAATAGGGCTAACAGGGTATTAGGCTTTATTAACAGGACGGTAACCAACAGGAGTGCAGAGGTCATCCTCAGACTTTATTTAGCGTTAGTTAGGCCACACTTAGAGTATGCTGTCCAGTTTTGGTGCCCACACTACAGAATGGACATCAACTTGCTTGAATCAGTTCAGAGGAGGATGACCAAGATCATTCAGGGGCTGAGGAACCTCCCATATCAAAATAGGCTGAAACATCTAAACTTACATTCACTAGAGAGACGAAGAGTGCGTGGAGATCTGATAGAAGTATTCAAATGGGTCAAGGGTTACAACAAAGGCGATATAAGTAAAGTACTGAGAATCAGCCAGCAGGATAGAACTCGCAGTAATGGATTTAAATTAGAAAAGTATAGATTTAGGAGAGATATAGGCAAGCATTGGTTTAGTAATAGGGTGGTGGGGGAATGGAATAGACTCAGCAATCACACAGTTAGTGCAGGGACGATAGCTTGTTTTAAGAGTAGACTGGATAGCTACATGGACGAGGACGACAGGTGGCAGTGAGGTGTGGGTGCAGTAAGGTGACGGGGTACTGGTGCGTGCCTAGTACCGCCGGTATAACGAGGATCAAGCCTTTACCTGTAACCCCTGTAACTACACCTCACCCATCGTGAGTAGTGGGGGGGATTCTGGAGCTGCCCTGTGTAGGCCACCCGGCCTCTTGCAGTTTCCCTATGTTCTTATGTTCTTATGTTCTTATATTAAAATTACCGCAAGTCTCACTTCTACTGGGACATAATTATTCATGTTGATGTCCTGCCGTGTTATACGTGGACCAATTATTGTCATAAGATGATTAAACCTGTCCTGTGACCTCCTGAAGTAGTAAAAAAATTATCGTGTTCTTTTAGCTCTGTAAATAATGTGTGGAATGCTACACGCAGTAGTCTGTTGCTAAGTATATATGAAGTGAACCCATGGCAGTACTTTCTTCAGCGCTTTTTGCCAAGAGAGCACAGACAGCTGCTGCCTCTACGAGATCCATAACGCCACGTGCTGACCTCATTAGTGGCCGCCACCGAGTGGCTCGTGTGCATGGTGCACCTACCCACCATTTTTCGTGGCGACCATTTTTTGTGGTGGCCACTGACCACTAAAAGTGGCTCGTGCGAACCCAGCCTTAAACTCGTAATCCTCTTCCAAAGCCTCTTGATCCTCTTCTAAACCTCGCAATCCTCTTCCTTTTCCTTTAAATTTTTCTCCTTTTCCTCTTAATCCTCTTATAAATCCCTTAGTCTTCTTCCTCCTCCTCGTAAAACTCTTGTAAACCTCTTAATCCTCTTCTAAAACTCTTAATCCTCTTCTAAAACTCGTAATCCTCTTCCACATCTTTTTAATCCTCTTCCTTTTCCTCTTGATACTCTTCTAAATCTCTTAATCCTCTTCCTCCTCCTCGTAAACCTCTTGTAAACCTCTTAATATTCTTTTCAAACTCGTAAAGGCCGTTTCACACTGGATGCGATACTACGCGCGCCACACTACTCGTATGCTGGCCATGCCGCGCCACGTGGCTGGAGATGCCTATGGCCACCCCCTTGAGACGGGCACCATTGCTCATGCCGGACCAGTAGTAGGTGTACCCCCCCCCCCCCTTACCGCTGCCAGGCCTCCTCGTCTCAGAGTCCCACTATATCACCCTCAGCCTTCCGAGCCTTCTGATAGGTAAGGCAGTCGGTGATCCTCCAAGAGGCTCCGAACTTTCCAGGAGCTCACACGTTGAGCCTTTCAAGGATTAAGCCGGGCCTGCTTCTGCGGGTGGGCACCGCTTCTGCACGACTCTGGCCACTCCAAACACAAAAAAAAGAGGGGCAAAGGGGCCCTTCCTATTAGTTTCATCCTATTAATATATGTATTTAATTCTCATCGCATGGGTGAGGCCAGTAGGTGTACGTATATGTATGACACAGAAGTTTGAATAACAAAAACGAAAAGTTTCAGACTATACTAATTCAAAATTATAAATTGGTTCAAGAGGTATGTTAATACTCCTCTCTTAATTAAAGTCATTAACAGTAGGCAGAAGAAAATATAAATGAAAGAAGGCTGTTCCAGGGTTTACCAGCGAAATAGATGGAAGAATGATGACATTGGTTGACTCTTGCATAAAGGATTTGGATAGCATAAGGATGAGGCAGAGTAGAAAGTTATGAGCAGCTACATCGCAGTAGGGTAGAGTAAGCAAGTTCCGGATAATATTAATCATGAAAATAGATGTAAAAGATAGAATGGTATGCAACATCGCGGCAAAATTTATAAGAGAGAAGAGAATCAATGAAAAAAGTAAATCAGATGCGAAAATCCTTTGACTCTAATATTTTTAAAAAAGTGCTGTGTGTGTGTGTGTGTGTGTGTGTGTGTGTGTGTGTGTGTGTGTGTGTGTGTGTGTGTTTCCCTGACACAAGATGCATACCCAATACGAGGGCGGGCTAAGATCTTCTATATGGATAGCTACAAGGAGGGAAAGAAACTGATAGAGACGATACAGAACGCCGAACATCGAGGAAGCTGATTTAACAAGAGATGATATAATTATGAAGTTTCAAGCTGAACCTTGGAGTTGGATTGACCAAATATGTATAACGTATAATGGGACAGCTGCCTGTCATGGTTGATGTCTTGAAAATTGTGTCGAGTGGTCAAGTGGAGATACTGAATTTTTGAGGCAGTGTAGGATACTAAGTTCAGTATTCTCTATGCAGAAGTTATTGTAAGTCACAGGTTATGCGTCCAATTTCTGTTTAATTTCTGTAATGAAGATCTTTGGTAATAGAGTGGTGAGTAATGCAGGCGAGAGAGGAATTTACCTGATGATGTCATACTTAAAGGTACACGGAGCACACATGAAGGTAACGGGCATCCAGCGGTCATCGGGGGGCGGCAGATGAGGGCTGGAGAGCCACGTCTCTGTGGTGTCCAGCACGTACCGGATGAACTCCCGGAAGGAAGCCATGAGAGGCAGTTTTTCAGCTGTACGGGCCTGAAGTGACGGTGTCGAAGTGGCCTTGTAGTTAGTTTCCCTAACAATCATCTGGAAAAGATGTTGATGATTATGATGATGAAACCTACAACAACAACAACAACAATAATAGTAATAATAATAATAATAATAATAATAATAATAATAATAATAATAATAATAATAATAAATTTAATAACTGATAATAACTGTTTTTCTCGATGGGGGTGCACCGTACTTGACCTCTCCGAGCTGCTCTTCCCTTTTTCTCCCTGTTCGTATTTCGTTTCCCTTTGAAGAGTCCTGTATCTCTGCCTCCGGCTAGCAGTCAATCTAATCCATGACGTGGGGCTGTTGGGAAGGAATCTGCATCGCTCCATGTAATTCTATAACATCAATAAATCAAGAGGGAGTAGTCAATTAGACAGCTGCCGAATGGGGCGTAAGCTATTCCCAGTGAGGAATATACGAGAGGCGAGGGGGTGCTGGAAGCCTATCAGAGACCCTCCCGTGTCCTTACTCTCCGTTTTTATATTGTCTCATCAACACCAGCGCGTAGTTCAGCATTCCCCATTAAGACAAATTCACTTATTCTCCACACCACTCTACATAAACTTTACACACACACAACTTCCTCCCCCCAAAAAAAATTACAAAATTCGAAATTCATTATGGCAGAAAAGTAAGAGCCTCTGAGTCCCCATCTGGGCGGGGACCATAAATGAACACAGATTGGACTCCCTTTTCGGCGCCGACAACAAGAGGTGTCATGATAATTCCTCAGCTTTATTTAATCAATTTTTGCAACATTCGCGGTTTTGCCTCAAACTTCCATTCTATGGAACATCATCTCTCTTCTAAACCTGACCTTCTTTGCCTAACCGAAACCCAGGTTTCTGAGGATACTGCCAGCAATCTCTATTCTGTTCAATCCTACTATCTCTATAACCTAAATTTCAATCCAAAGCTGGATGTTGCGTCTACGTACGAAACATCACTTGCTCTACTCCCCACTACCTTGACTCTTCAAAATTTTATAACACCTGGCTAAGACTTCATCGTCATTATTTTACTAAGTATATCTGTTCTGTTTATCTCTCACCAAACTCTACCAATTATGTAAAATTCTTTAACTATTTGAATTCCAAACTGAAGCATATCAACTTACTCGCCCTTCGCTGAATTTCAATGTTTCAAACCAGCTTTAGCTTTCATCCTCTTTCACTAACCAGCCTGGTAAACAAGCCTACAACTTTGCTCTCTTCAGTTATCAAGAGCAGTTGGTTCAGCACCCTATACGTATCCTTAACCGCCTTGGAGATACGCCCAACACTCTAGACCTCTTCCTAACCTCCAACCCTTCGGCTTACTCTGTTAAACTGTTCTCTTCGTTGGGCTCCTCCGATATATATATATATATATATATATATATATATATATATATATATATATATATATATATATATATATATATATATATATATATATATATATATATATATATATATATATATATATATATATCAGTGGTGGGCACCGATCACTTTTTTGCTGTTCCGATCCCCGATCATCCGATCACTGTGGACAACTGATCCAATTCCGATCATCCGATCATTTTCTAAGTATGCCGAGCACTTGCCGGGCACGTATCGGGCACGTACCGTCCTGGTACCGTGTTTTGCCGTGCGAGGATCGGCCAAGACCGTAGTGGTTTCGGCCTTTGCCGGGGGTTAGTTCTTGGGACACCGTGCTCGCATCGCCTGTCACCGAGGGAATACTGTGCATATGTACCTTGCACCTTATATGTACTGTGTAGTCGTCAGGTCGGTACTGGAACCTAGGGGTGGGCAGGTACCAGTACCAGACTGCTCGGTACCGGTACCAATACTAGCCAGTCGCTCATGATGTCCCTCATTTCTTCCTCACACGAGTGAGAGGCTGAGACTGAGTGCATGAGTGGATATCTCGGTGTTATGGATATTCTCTCTCTCTCTCTCTCTCTCTCTCTCTCTCTCTCTCCCTCCACTGAATGAAGTGAATATTTACCCAACCACCACCATGAGATTTTCCCCCTCGGAAAAAAATCCAACCTGGCAACTCGGCGCTCGTTTGGCCAGGGAAGACCACGAACCGTGTCATAGATGGTTTTATGCGCGTGATCTGAACATACGGCTCTGAAACCATACCGTGCCATAGGAAACCGCGCCTTACGAATCCGCGTCATACGCGACTTGACTGTACTTCCATTTCATATTTTCATATGTAGAATATTCAACATCACTGGATGGGCCAGCACCGCCCCCGTCACGAACCCAAAAGTTAACTTGGATTCATCTCTGCCTGGGCCGACGGAGCTCCACGCGCGGGCCCGGGTGGACCCCAGTTCCAACTGTCCCTGCCGTCGATGACGTCACTGACGGTGGACGGATCCGTGAAAACGGAATAGTGGGCACAACGCCTTAAGCCGCGTCCACACTAGGCCTCACGAGGCGACTCATGAGGCGACTCGTGTATGCCCCTGGACTCACAAAAACAATAGAATACGGACGGGCATGAGGCCGCTGCTGGCAATGGACATGTTTCCGGTTCTGGGAAGAGCCTAGAAATGCATTGTGCCACGCACCAATGATAACGTAGTGCACATATTACGTCCTATAAATCGCTAGTTGACTGGATATTGGAGAGATATCACAAATTCTTCTCATCTCACGGGGAGAAGCCACCATTAGCTCGTGACGTCATCAGGCTGAAGCAGAGTACAGCAGACGACAGTACTAGTCTTGTGTCCATTGTTTTTTTCATCAGCTATGGCCACTCCAGCTCCAAACTGCGCCCAACAGGTATGTTATAGGTGCTTACAGAACACCTTAAGAGTGTTGGAAATATGCTATATTATTAAAATGGGAGTGAAATCAACCGAATCTCTTCTGCCCTGCAGGGGGCTTCGTGGTGCAGTGGTTAGCACACTCGGCTCACAACCGAGAGTGCTCGAGCTCGATTCCAGGGCGGAGTGGAAAAATTTGGGCGGCTTTTCCGATACCCTACGCCCCTGTCCACCCAGCAGTGAATGGGTACCAGGTATTAATCGGGGGTTGTGTCCCGTCTCTTGGGGTCTGTTCCCTTCTCCTGTAATTCCTTCCCCTTCTGTCTCTCTCCGGCATATGACCACAAATGTTGCGCCGACTAAACGAAACTTTCCAACTTTTCCTCTGCCCTGCAGAAAATAGTTGAGTTCACGATTTAAAGTTAGTCCGAGGGGGAACTATAGAGAATAATCAAGGTTGAATTTATATTAGTATTATGGAAATTTACCTAGCCTAACCTAGAGAAAACAATGGCTCTGGAACGTCAGAGAGAGAGAGAATCAACGCCTGAAGATGAATAAGAAGAAAACGAATGCAGACCAATATTCTATAATCAGAGGACGTGACAGTAGAGAGAATAGTTGAGTTCACGATGAAAAGTTAGTTCGAGGGGAAACTAAAAAAAATACTGCAGGATTCACTAGCACAGACAGAAATATCTTACGTGGAGTACTTTTGTTCGTATATATATACTCTTGCACATTGGCACGAATCACCAACGACTGCGGGTTACGTCTCCAGGCATTGCTAGCCACTAGAAACATACACCACAACACGAAATCTCGGAGTAACACAAAGTTGGCGGCCTGCTGACTGTATCGTGACGTCACGACCAATCAGCACCCGTTTCCAGGTCACGTGATTTTTCCTCAACTTGAATCTTTATTAAATTTTTATTCCACATTTGCTATTTCACATGAAGAAAAAATAGCACCAAAGCTGAATTTATGGCCTATTTTATCCATACAGACAGAATTTGAAATAAATATGTTGACCGGAAACATGTCGATCCATTCTGGCGGGAGGTATTTTTGGGGCAGGAGGCGTGAACGTGGCAACGTCAACTGCGTGCTGCTCTCAGATCAAAGCTGAAAACGTTGAGGACAACGTTGAGTGAACTCGGGGCAACACTCATATGATGATTGATATTCTGAAACAGCACCCCTGCATCTGGCAGGGGAAAAATAAACATTACAAGAATAACAATGACTGGCGAGGCGGTGCAAGAGTCGCCTCGTGAGGCCTAGTGTGAACGAAGCTTTAGAGTCGATAGATTACGACACTATAGTAACATATGGCCTAGTCATATTCACATACATGAATTACTCTAGTTAGAAGGTAAGGCCTTAGATTATATAAAAATGCGTTTGTCCCTCACCAGGTACAGCGGTTAGTCGGTTTAACTGGGTTAATGGAGTGAGCGCCAAGGAAATAAAGCGACTTTGCGCCTGCGCGTTTCATTCACGATACCTTACCAGGATTAAATAAACCAACGATCAATAATTATCGCTTAATATTATAAATAAATACGCTAATTGAAGACACTATTTAGCAACTTGTATAAATAATTGTAAGAAGTGAGTAGTGGGGTTTCAAAATGTCTGCAGTCAGTTGTTGCCATGACAACGTTGACCACAATTTTTTTTTATATGATCGGTGATCGGAAGTTAGTTTGTGAAGTCCCGATCTCCACAGTCCGATTACTTTTTACAAAGATGATCCAATCTTTGCATTCCGATCGCCAATTGCTGTTCCGATCAGATCGGAAGATCGGATGATCGGATTGATGATCGGATGTGCCCAGCTCTGATATATATATATATATATATATATATATATATATATATATATATATATATATATATATATATATATATATATATATATATATATATATATATATATATATATATTATACATTTTTTTACATCAAAGGATGCGGCTCAAGGGCAACAAAAAGAGTACAAAAAAAAAGGCCCGTTACTCGCAGCTCCCACAGAAGTAAAAAGTAAAAAGTAGCCAAAAGAGAGGTCAATTTCTGGTGGAGAGGTGTCTTGATGCACTCTTCTTAAAAAAAAGTCAAGTCATAGGCAGGAGGAAATACAGACAAAAGAAGTCTGTTCCAGAGTTTACCAGTGAAGGGGATGAAAGAATGGAGATGCTGGTTAACTCTTGCATAAGGGGTTTGGACAGTATAGGGATGAGCATGAGCAGAAAGTCGTGTGCAGCGGGCCGCGGGAGGGGGGGAGGCATGCAGTTAACAAGTTCAGAAGAGAGGTCGGCATGAAAATATCGATAGAAGACAGAAAGAGAAGCAACATGGCGGCGGAATTTAAGAGGTAGAAGGCTGTCAGTAAGAGGAGGAGAGCTGATCCTTAGACTCCACTCTGTCTAGAAGAGCTGTGTGAGTGGAGCGCCCCCACACGTGAGATGCATACTCCATACGAGGGCGGACAAGGCCCCTATATATGGAAAGCATCTGTGCGGGGGAGAAGAATTGGCGGAGACGATACTGAACGCCCAACCTCGAGGAAGCTGCTTAAGCAAGAGAGGAGATGTGAAGTTTCCAGTTGAGATTTTGAGCTAAGGATAGACCGAGGATATTTAGTGTTGAAGAAGGTGACAGCTGAGTGTTGTCGAAGAATGGGGGATAGGTGTTTGGAAGATTGTGTCGAGTTGATAGGTGGAAAAACTGGGTTTTTGAGGCATTGAAGGACACAAGGTTCCTTTTACCCCAATCGGAAATGATAGCAAGGTCTGAGGTTAAGCGTTCTGCAGCCTCCAGTTTGGAGTCTTGTAATTCTTGTTGAGAGGGTCTTCTGTTGAGAGAAATTGAATAATGAAGAGTGGATAGGAGAGTTTGTTATGGAAAAAGATCATTGATGAATAACAGGAAGAGAGTGGGTGATAGAACAGAGCCCTGTGGAACACCATTGTTGATAGGTTTAGGGGAAGAACAGTGACCGTCTACCACAGCAGACAGAACGGCCGGAAAGGAAACTGGAAATAAAGGAACAGAGAGACGGATAGAATCCAAAAGAGGGCAGTTTAGAAAGCCAAGAGTTGTGCCAGACTCGATCGAAAGCTTTCGATATGTCTAGCGCAACTGAGAAAGTTTCACCGAAACGGCTAAGAGAGGATGACCAAGAGTCAGTTAAGAGAGCAAGAAGATCGCCAGTAGAACGCCCCTTGCGGAACCCATACTGACGATCAGATAGGTCAGAAGTGGATCGGTGCTTTTGAACCTTCCGGTTAAGGATTGATTCAAAAGCTTTAGATAGGCAGGAAAGTACAGCTATAGGGCGGTAGTTTGAGGGATTGGTTCGGTCACCCTTCTTAGGCACAGGCTGTATGAAGGCATACTTCCGACAGGAAGGAAAGGTAGATATTAGCAGGCAGAGGCGAAAGAGTTTGACCAGGCAGAGTGTCAGCACGGAGGCACAGTTTTTTAAGTACAATAGGAGGCACTCCATAAACCTTCTGAGAGTTGAGGCCAAATACGGCATAAAGGAGTCAGAGGGGGATGAGTAGGAGGAGTATGCCCAGAATCGTCAAGAGTGGAGTTGTTACCGAAAGTTTGAGAGAAGAGTTCAGTCTTAGAGATAGATGAGACGGCGGTGTTGCCGTCAGGGTTAAGGAGAGGAGGGAAAGATGAAGAAGTGAAACTGGAGGAGATATTTTTGGCTAGGTGCCAGAAGTCACGGGAAAAATGAGAAAAAGCAAGGTTTTGACTTTTTTTTATTTATGAAAGATGTTTTGGTAAGTCGAAGAATAGATTTGACACGATTCCGGGCTGAAATATAAAGATCATGGTTAGCAGGAGTGCAAAGGCTCTGGTACCTTTTGTGAGCTGCCTCTCTATCTTTAACAGCACGAGAACAAGCGTGATTAAACCAACGCTTTTTAGCATGAGGAGTAGAGAAAGTGCGTGGAATGTATGTCTCCATTCCAGATTTTGACAAGTTGTCAATCAGTATTACAAATGTTCAATTAAAAGTAAAATTCTTATGACAAATTTCCGGGCGTCACAAATTATGTAACACCGTCCAAAATACCATAACTAAACGTTTCGTCTGTTGCACCGTTTAAATCCATGGTCTCTGAATGAGCGATTTGATCGCCAGTGAGTGAAGATGCCTCGTCATGGGGGCATGACAGAGGTAGTCTAGAGAGCAAGACTTCACTACCTCCGCGCCATTTACTCGACTATATTGCTTCAACAGATTGGTCATATTGGACGATGAGGAGCAGCAGCAGCAGACCACTTTCTTGGTTGGGGATTCCATGACTCGCCACCAGGTGATTACATTCTGTGGAAGAGTCCCCCGACGAAGGTGCAACTACTGTTTTCCTGGAGCTGGAGTTGACAATATCACAGCTGCCCTCGACGAAGTCTCCGACGAGGCTTCCAATGAAACTAATTTTGTTCCGCACGCAGGTACTAATGACGTCTGATAGACCTGGCCGTCGGCTGAGTCGACAGCGTGACGGCGCCGCGTTCAGGACGACGCCAGTTCAATCCTCGCCCGGTGCCACCAAGCTGAGATTTTTCAGCCGCCACCGAGTGGCTTAAAACTACCCAGATGCTGTCCAGAAGACCACCTATCAACCCGGACTCTAGATTCTAGGATTAAAGATGAGCTCCGGGAGGGCAGCATAAGCCAATGCAAGATGGCGCCACTATAAACACTGGCCTGCGCCACAACAGGCTAGGCTATACCATCAGGCCCCTCCAAAAAACAAGCCTACCGGCGCCACAGGCGAAGATGTAAAAAAAACCCTGCTGAATAAGTACAATAGACTCTCTCTCTCTCTCTCTCTCTCTCTCAGTTGCGCCACCCGATTTAAGAACTAACCTCTCATTGTTTTTGTTTTTGTTTACTTTTTCCCAGATACAGAAACAATGGCGCGGACCCGCGTCAACTTATGACTGATGTTTTATATGGAACCTTTCACACGCCGCGGGCGAAATTCAGCGCAGGCCCCCCTTGGGTTATCTGCGGGCCCGCTTCCGCGCATAGCAGCAAAGGGTACATTGTTCAATGTGTGTTTTCACACGGCGGCCCGCGCATCTTTTCGAAGAAATCTCATTCAGTATCCTGGTTGATTTCAATGTGATTTGTTGTGCGTTCATTTTGAGAATATGAATATGTTATCTAAATCGACGTATATATATATATTTTTTGCAAAATTCCCCATACCTCATGAACTGTCGTGGGTGCATGAAGTAGCATGTCATGACGTCACGCCAGTATGCCGATTTTGCACATCTTCCTCCTACGTCTGTAATATGTATTATATTCACGTAAAAAACGAAACGTCTCTACGTTTATATGTCCCCTCATTATCAATACAGACAAAGTTTCAACTAAATATGTTTTATTTTGTATTTCTTATGAACATTTCTATTTAAAAATCATGTTTTCGAGTAAGGGCACTTCAAAGTTTGGAAAGCCCTGTATCAGTCATTCTTTCTTTCCCGATTGGGATTATTTTTACACATGTTACTGATGAACACGTAGTGATAATGCACCATAACAGTCATGTAATAATTTCAATATCTACTACTAATTATTGCGAGGTATTCATCATGGGGTGGCGTTGTAGGACACCTGAAATTTTATAGTTTTGCGCCTTTGCCGGTAAATTGACTGTACCTCACTGCTGGGGATCATAAGAATGTCACTTCATTGGAAAGGGGTTTATTTCTACATTTATTTGTTCCCTCATTATCAATAAACACACCAAGTGCCATTACTCACAAACATGATTTTTTTTATTAAATAAAAATATTCATAAAAAATCCAATAAAAACATATTTACTTAAAACTTGGTGTGTGTATTGATAATGAGGGGACAAATGTATGTAGAGACGATTTTTTAATGTGAATTTAATACATATTAGAGCAAGTAAATGTGCATAATCGGCATATAGTAAATATTGAGATAATTATATGACATATGGTTCATTATCTCTATGTGTTCATCAGTAACACTTAGTGATAATGCACATATGTAAATATAATCCAAATCGGGAAAGAAAAAATGACTGATAAAGATCTTTTCAAACTTTGAAGTGCCTTTACTCGAAAACATGATTTTTCTAAATAAACATATTCATAAAATATCCAAAATAAAACATATTTACTTTAAACTTTGTGTTTTTATTGATAATGAGGGGACAAATAAATATAGAAATAAACTCCTTTCCTGCACCCTGCACCTCGAAGAAGGAAAGGCACCCTAGCCCCCCTTTTTGTTCTGGGGGTGGCCGGGATAGCGAAAATGCGGCTCCAGTCCGCAGAACCATGACCAGGGTTGACCTTCTGAGGGCTCTCTGTGTGGACTCTGGAACGCCCGGAGGCTCACGGAGGATCACTGACTGCCCTATGTATTAAAATATTAATGAGCTCAGGAGGTTGAGAGTGGTCATAATGGAGCTCTCTGAGACGGGGAGGCCTGGTAGTGACGAGATCAGTAGGGGTGGGGGTACGCCTACTATTGGTCCGGCATGAGCGATGGTGCCCGTCTTAGGCCTGATTCACACTATACGTAAAGTGACCGGCACGGAACGTACCGTTCCGGCCCGACAAAATTTCTTCAATGGGAAACAAGTTGTTGTATTCACACTGTTACGTACCGGCACGTTTCCGGCACAGACCGTCACCGTCACCCCCGAGGTTGGGCGTTCTGTATCGTCTCCGCAAGTTCTTTCCCACACAGATACTTTTCATATACAAGTAACAAGGGCCTTGTCCGCCCTCATATGGCTTGTTCACCAGCCTGCTTTGTTCTCCTCAATTATCTAGAGCAGTTGGTTCACCACACTCGCATTCCCGTCCGTCTTAGAGACACGCCCAACATTCTAGATCTCTTCCTAACCTCTAATCCTCCAGCTTACTCTGTCAAACTGTTCTCTCCATTGGGCTCCTCCGATCACAACCTTATTTTTGTGTTTTGTCCTATCGCTTCTGTACAGCCTCTGGACCCACCGAAAAGGCGGTGCTCATAGCATTTTGCTTCTGGTCGGTGGGACGACTTGAAGATGTAGTTTTTCCTATTTCCCGTGGAATGATTATTGTTTCCAGGAAAGAGACCCCTATGTGTGTGCCCAGCGCCGAGTGCCCAGTCTTTGGAATGGAAGCGCACATTCCACATACTTGCTCTACTCCTCATGCTAAAAAGCCATGGTTCAATCACATCTGTTTTCGTGCTATCAAAGATAGAGAGGCAGCTCGCAAAAGGTAACTGAGCTTTCGCACTCCTGCTAATCGTGGTCTTTAAATTTCCACCCGGGATCGTGCCAAATGTATTCTTCGACTCACTAAAAACACTTTCATCAGTAGAAAATGCTACAACCTTGCTTCTTCTAATTCTTCCAGAGACGTCTGACAACTAACCATAAATATCTCCTCTAATTTCATCTCTTCATCTTTCCCGTCTCCGTAATCCTGACGGAAGCACCGCCGTCACATCTGTTTCTAAGGCTGAACTCTTCACTCATACTTTCTCTGAAAACTCCATTCTGGACGACTCTGGCCATATTCCTCCTACTTTTCCCCCCTCCGACTCCACTATGCCTGTCATTAAGATTCCCAAGAATGATGTTCTCTATGCCCTTTCTGGCCTCAATCCTCAGAAGACTTATGGGCCTGTTGGAGGGCCTCCTATTGTCCTTAAAACCTGTGCTTCCGTGCTGACACCCTGCCTGGTCAAACCAATTCATCTCTGCCTTTCAACATCTACCTTTCCTTTTGCTGAAAGTACGCCTACGTACAGCCTGTGCCTAAAAAGGGTGACCGTTCCAATCCCTCAAACTACCATCCTATAGCTTTACTCTCCTGTCTTTCTAAAGTTTTTGAAGCGATCCTTAACCGGAAGATTCGTAAACATCTATCCACTTCTGACCTATCTGATTGCCAGTATGGGTTCCGCAAGGGGTGGTCTACTGGTGATTTTGCTTTCTTATTGACTCCTGGTCATTCACTCTTAGCCGTTTCGGTGAAACTTTCTCAGTTGCGCTAGACATATCGAAAGCTTTCGATAGAATCTGGCACAACTCTTTGGTTTCTAAACTACCTTCATCCGGATACTACCCCTGTCTCTATACCTTTATTTCCAGTTTCCTTTCCGGCCGCTCTATCTCTGCTGTGGTAGACGGTCACTGTTCTTCCCCTAAACCTATCAACAGTAATGTCAAGCAGAGCTCTGCCCTGTCTCCCACTCTCTTTCTGATATTCATCAATGATTTTCTTTCCACAACAAACTGTCCTATCCACTCATACGCCGACGACTCTACTTTGGATTATTCAACTTCTTTAAACAGAAGACCTTCCCAACAAGAATTACAAGACTCCAGACTGGAGACTGCAGAACGCTTAAACTCACGCCTTGCTATCATTTCCGACTGGGGCAGAAGAAACCTGGTGTCCCTCAACGCCTCAAAAACTCAATTTCTCCACCTATCAACTCGACACGATCTTCCAAACACCAATTCCCTATTCTTTGATAACACTCAGTTGTCACCTTCATCTACATTAAACATCCTCAGCCTTAACTCAAAATCTCTCACTAAATTAGCTTCCTCGAAGTTGGGCGTTCTGTATAGTCTCCGCCAGTACTTTTCCCCCGCACAGTTGCTATTCATATACAGGAGCCTTGTCCGCCCTTGTATGGAGTATGCATCTCATGTTTGGGGGAGTTCCACACACACACACACACACACACACACACACACACACACACACACACACACACACACACACACACACACACACACAGCTCTCTTGGACAAGGTAGAGTCAAAGGCTCTTTGTCTCATCAACTCCCCTCCCATTAATGACAACCTTCTACCCCATAAATTCCGCTGCCATGTTGTCTCTTTTTCCATCTTCTATCGATATTTTCACGGTGACTGCTCTTTTGAATTTGCTAACTGTATGCCTTCCCTCCTCCCGCTGCCCTGCTGCACACGACTTTCTACTCAAGCTCATCCCTACACTGTCCAAATCGCTTATGTAAGAGTTAACCAGCAACTTCGCTCTTTCATCCCTCACGCTGGTAGACTCTAGAACAAACTTCCTTCCTCTATTTCCTCTTGCCTCCGACTCGAACTCTTTCAATAGGAGAGTATCAGGACACCTCTCCTCCCGAAATTGACCTTTCATTTAGCCACTCCTCTTGGGGGGAGGGGGCGTACTGAGGTCGAAAAGGAAAAAATAATGAAAATAAAAGTGTTCGCATTTAATACTTGAGATTTTCAGGATATGTTCGGAATATGACTTTCTTCATTATGTATGCATATAAATGTTTTACATGCATAACGCCATAACCTCATGATGTCATGCAGATAAATTTGCTTAAAATGTTCTACTGGACATATTATTTGTCATTAAGAAACGTGTTGATACATGTGAATATGTATATGTTATCCAAATCAACGTAGAGATTGTCTTTTGCAAAATTCCCCATACGTCATGAACTGTCTTGGGTGCATGACGTAGCATGTCGTGACGTTCCGCCAATTTGCCGAATTTGCATTTACTTCCTCCTAATATGTATTATATTTACTTGAAAAGTCTCTACGTTCATTTATCCCCTAATTATCAATAAACACACCAAGTTTTAATCAAATATGTTTTATTTTGGATTTTTTATGAATATTACTATTTAAAAAATCATGTTTTCGAGCATAGACTTCACAATCTCTTGACGGGAAACGGGGCGCGGGGCCGATTCGCAGGGGGCCGATTTTCAAAAATTTAAAATCTAAATATTTTCAAAACCAAAGCAGCTAGCGACCTGAAACTAAAACAGGCACCTCCCTTAGGCATATATGAGTCTCCATGAGCAGCGGTATCAAAAAATTCAAAGTCGTTCCCTAATAAAATCCCGATTAATTGTTTTTTATATAAGTATAACGAAACTTAAAAAGGCTATAAAATCCTCAGATTTTACGCTAGATGCACAAACATCACCAAATGCAGAGATAATCACTTATATTTTCAGAATCAATAGCAATATTTAGCATATCTTATAAGTTTTTGCCCGAAATAGCTACTTATTTTTTTTTTATTTAGTGCAATTTTTTACGTAAGTTTTTAACATCTAATAAATCACTTAATTTTCACATTAGAAACTTAATACTTGAGGAAAGCATGCAGAAACATCTTAATTTTACTCAACAAAAGCAAAATATTCATTTTTCTATATACAATCACAACTTATTTTGGTTGAATTCCGATGTCACTATTGCCGCAGCACGTCTTGCCGGCTATCTGGCCCTCGTCCCTGAACAATCACTTTAGCCTTTTGGCCTATGACTTGTGGGCCCCGGTCAGTTTCCTGGACTTGTACACGTCCCTGTTCCTCGCCGTCTCCTTCCTGCCCTCCTCGATACTGCTCCTCTTCCTGCCGGTCGGCTGCTTCAAGGCCTTGTTCTTCCTCGCTTCTGAGGTCACGTCCTTGGAGAAATTAGCACCGAAACAGTTGAAGAGGGACCTGCTGATGTGCGGCAAGATGGTGTTGGCCAGGTTGTGCCCCTCCTGGCACCTGTACCCCTGCAAGGTCGGGTCTGAGGCCGCCAGGAACTCCAGGAGGTGCCTGAACCCGTCCCTGTGGCGCATGGCAAAGGAGAGGAACCTCAACCTGCGCTCCTTCTTGTCCTCCCTGCACATCAGGGAGTCCCACAGCGACATCCCGAAGGACACCATGTGGGCCATTGGGAGAGATGGCCGCTTCAGGACCGCCCGGCCCGTCTCCAGCTCTCCCCTGTCGACCAGCTCGACCAGGGCGTCGAACATCACAGAGGGCGGGTCGCCCCTCTCGAGCTCCACGGTAATCTTCATCTCCTCCTGCTGGGCAAGCTCCTGCTTGCAGCACTCGGCCACAGAGGAGTTGGCCTGGACCTTCCTGGCCAGGTAGCCGGCGTAGTTGCCGACCACGGCGAGGAGCAACTCGTCCGTCGGCGGGTCCGGCTGGTCGTCGGCCAGCTCCCTGGCAAGCTGGGCCAAGATCACCTCGTCGTCCTCCTTCTCCTCTGCCTTGGCCCGGTCCAGGTCGGCCTGCACGTCCCCGGGGAAGAACCCGACGAGCTGAGTTGCCATGTAGGCACTAACTAAACGTACATTTCTTGTTTCCTAATACGTAAAACTGTGGACTTCACTATCCTACAGTTATCATTCATTTTACGTAAAGATTTCAACCTAAAGTTACGCAAATTTGCCATTTTTTACACAACGTTTTCAAAGTGCACGCATGGTGCTATTTTATATAAGTTACCTTGAATCCTCGACCAAATCACTCTAGAGACACTCCTGCCTGCTTG